>NC_136778.1:22380351-22480954 GCF_947034865.1 Barbatula barbatula | reverse complement strand
GAAAACAGCCAGAGGCTAAAAATACATTAAAAGGTTTGAAAACGTGCGCTTGTTTGCTCACTCATTTCTAATGGACTTGAGTGTTCGCTTCAGTACATAAACCGAACAACTTTTGTTTGGACCACATCTCTTTTATTTCTGTTTGTCATCACTCTTTTCAAACGGTGTGGTGTGACAAATTCACTTTTAATGTTCAGTACAAATGTGACCCTGGAGCACAAAACCAGTCTTAAGGAGCACAGGAACATTTGAGTAAAAGCCCAAAATACATTGTACGGGTCATTTTTCTTTTATGCCAAAAATATTTAGATTTTTTGTCACTCTCAGATTCCAGAGTTTTAAACTTTTGTATGTCCACCAGATATTGTTCAATCCTAACAGCCCATACGTCAATGGAAAGTTTCATTATTCAGCTGCTCTAAAAATCTCAAATATAAAAAAATAGACCTATTAAGACTTGTGGTCCAGGGTCACAAATATCCCACGCGGCCTCAATAAATATAAGCTTATAAGGCCAAATGAATATTTCACACAATTTAAAAAAATCGCTTCTTGACTTTTGCGTAAAACTGAGATGCAGTTAAATGCAATGAAGAACCAAAAACGATCGCTTTGAACAACTTTCAATCCCCTGACGTCTAGACGCCGGCTGTGTTTTAAAGATAAGACTGGATGGTTTGAGGACAGAGCGGACAGATGGGTCGAGGCGAGAGAGGTGTAAATGAGAAATGCAAGAGAACTGGCACCTCACGCATGGCTACATTTCAATGTCCAGCAGAACTCAAAGCGCGCAAATCAGAACGTACTACATTACGCTCCCAAAGCTGAGTGAGGTATCGAGCACCTGTGCGTGACTCATGTTTCATAACGCGCACATAAACATAAATCATCCACAGGATCCAAAAATACACGCGCGTCCTGGAAGTTGCCGAGACGAACGGCGCATACCTCCATCTCCGCGCTCGTGTTGTGTGAACTTTGTATGAATGTGTTTGATGTTTAGCATCCATTTCAGGGAGGTGGATGCAGTTGCCATGGCGACTATGACTCACCCCTCCCCGCCAACTTTGGTGATTTTGAGTCTGAAGTCGACGGAGTTGTGGCTGGGCGGCTTCCACTTCAGAATATCATCGCATCTGCCCGGCTTGTATTTCTAAAGGGACGACACAAACACAAAGACGTGAGCTTGGTTTGTTATCTTGAGGCAAACAGTACAGTATATAAAAATCATCCTTTCAGTGTACTTGTTTAAGATTCAATCACATTTCATTATTACTTTAAATAACAAAAGTTTTCTCCATTTAGTTTGTGTGTATATAATCAACATGTTTTTGAAGTGTGAATTGAATAGTTTCAGTTTGGTCGATGTGTGACAGACAGAAAATAAGAATATTGATTTGACTCAAGACCGTAAGATTGTTTGTAACCCCAGTAGGAACAAAATTATAGATCCAACAGAAGACTTTCTTATTGGGTTAGTTCAGCCAAAACTGTTTGAATACAGAAGAAGATATTTTGAGAAATGTAAATGTTGGTTCAAGCTTCTTCACTTTGCATTAACTAATGTTAACAGTCACCACGTTTGATTAAAAAAAATATATAAAGGTCCAGTGTGTAATTTTTACATTGACGTTTATGCATTTAGCAGAGTATTTGATCAAAAAGCAACGTTTTTCTTACGTCTGACAGAGGCATAAGTTTATATTTATACATTAAGCAGATGCTTTTATACAAAGTCACTCACAGTGTATTCAAGCTTTACCGTTTGTGCTCCCCAACAGTGCTACAATGAAAGTGAGCATGAGTCACAGAAACACACAAATGTAATAATTGACATAAATGTAACGGTCTAGCTTTATAAATGTATGTCATGCAAAGAGAACTTTTTCACTCACTGGTCAATTCGGTTAATATGTTTTGAAGCCTATTCGGATCAACCATTCGCAGGTCATAGGTCACACGTCACAGCTTATTTATAGAAAATTCTTTATCATAATGACACTGATGGTGTGTTCACACCCCAAAAAAAACGTAAAAACAAGAATTACATACAAAGTCAATGCAAAGACGTGAATAAATGTGCAGCATTTGCAGCAAATGCGCAATATTCGTTTCAATCACGTCTTTTGCGCAAGTTGAAAAATGTCAACTCCAGATGCATTTTCACGCGAAAAGCTTATTGACTACTATGGTTTGACACATCAGGATGCGTGAAGACATTCCCCGTCGCATGTGATTTTAGTCACGCGAGTGATGCGGAAAAAAAACGATCCCATGAATAATATAGAAAGAAGATTGCAATGATTCATGTTCGTTGTTAACACACAGTAATCCTGTCTGTCCTCAAATCATCTTTCATACTTCATTCTTTTTAAGAAAAATGAAATCAATACAGTACAAAACTAATAACTCATAAGTTAAGTTTGCATTCACATTGCGAGCATTCGCATTTATAATACATTCGTCTGAAGCGTCCGTTACCGGCTCCAAACGATAGCGGCCCACCAGGAAAACGCCCGATACGCCAGGTGGCCAGTCCGCCCCTGACCCCCCATGTTCACATGTACATTTACTCCCGTGATGACACCACAGAGAAAACGGGACATCAAATCAAACTAAATTGAGAAAAGAAAACTCTGGCATTGATATTCAGTGTGTCTACAAGGACATTCATTATACATTCATGACAACGTTCTGGACGTGATGAATCGAAATCTGAAGAACCCAAAGAGTGGGAAGACAAAAATGAGGCAAAGTAACAGATGCGTTGCCAGGAAACACGAGGAGCCAGCGGGACGGCTAGATGCCGGGAGGTTTTACCTCTGAAAGGCTTTGTGTGAGATTACGGATGAATGTGAGCTTGTTATAGGTCAGCGTGTCCAAACAGTCTTCTCAATTTTACACCATATTGCTTCGTGAAATAATCAAAGGCATTCAGCAGCACTAATGGTGAAGAGACCATCGGCTAAACAATATAAAAACTAACAAACTGCATCGGCTCGCAATTACACTCACACGTGGATGCTAAAGTTCCCAGCTGCCGGAAAATGACAAAACACGGAAACAAATGAGAGCAGTCGTCCTCGATGGTCAATTCAACGCTTCAGACGAGATGAAATACACAATAAAGAGTAACACATCTGTTCACCACAGCGCAGGACTCACAGAGGTCACACATTAACATCCCCAACCATACCACCTTTAGATGTGACTATATTCACAATATAACACGACATATTAATGTAGCTTCACGTTAAATGCAAAGGTAACACAATAACCTTTCCACATAACGCAAAGAAAATTCTGTGAATATTTGATCTTGATATCTTTAATATTGACCGAGTAAGGTCTTGTCAAACATTGAAAATCGTAGTTAAATTAATGACTTTGATGCTCTTTATCTCATAATAAGATTTTGGCAAAAAATGACGCTGGCCTCGGAAAACACACAGCGTGGAATGTAAATGAATAGGCCGAGTTATGCGGAGTCGTGAAAGTGTTGTTCAGAAACGCTGGAAGTGAAAACACTTTAGATTTCTGATATAAGCCTGAAGGTTTTATCATTTGAACAGCGAGCGGTATTGAAGAACAACACATCAAGGTCGAGCTGTCCACGCAGCACATCGTCTTATGGGTCATGAAAATGCCATTGTGCGAGTCAGATGGATTGTGTTCTTTAATGAAATCAAACCGCTCTTCATCTGCCAGAGAGCGACGGCCGGAAGTCCTTGATGGAGTCGAAGGCAATGAATGCAGAGCTGAAAATCAATCAAGAGCGCGACACAAACCCAACACATCACCATGGAAACAAGCGCTAGTCTGTTAACATTCCTTTATGGCAGACTAACCTGTTTACCTTGAGCTTCTCACATCTTTCTAATGCGTGATGCATCGCTACGGACGGACAGATTCACTAAAAGACAGACACGGACGAATGTGAAGAGAATTTCATCATCCGCCTGGCGGACGTTTATAGTGTGGGAGACTTTCTAGAATAACGCTCCATCTGTCTCTGAGAGTTCACGTCGTGTCCTAACCGTGCGCCTAGTGGCATGACACAATCTCACAACATACTTCATCTTCAACATACACTTATTATGAACCCATGACATTCATGCAAGTGAGGAAATGTCTGACGGTAAAACGTGTTCAAAATGTGGTTGAGGTTAAATCAAATTAGCTTTATGAGTCTCTTAAACTTATATTGTTAAACTTACTTTTTTATGGTTTTATAACTTTTATTTTATTTTCAAACAACATTTTTATTGCAAATTTGGGAGAAATATTGTTAGTCATTCACAGAATCAAACAAAAATGAAGAGTTTACCTAAACACATACCTACAAATCAAAAACAATCATTTTGAATTACTGTACATGTCACAAACAGCGAACAGTCTTCAGAGTAGCTCGGGGTTATTATGATGAACATGAAGAGAACACAAATAAACAAGATATTTCATACGGACACATCTCTCTCTCTCACATCCTAAATTGCTGCGCTCTTATTGATTCTCCATTAGATTCTCAATTGTCATATTGATTATTTACTCATAAGAGCAGTAACCCTTGAGGACTGCCTGAATCTACATTAAAACAGATAAAGCGTGAAAGAACTGTGTATTTGTCTGAAAATCCCAGCACACCGCACACACCAGTGATTTTCATCAGGCATATGAACGGGGATTTATTGTATTTTGGCGTAGATGACAGGTGTATTTCCAGTTTTCAATAATACTATCAAGGCTGCTGAACTGTTTTAGGGCGAATGGCTACCAATGACGTGAACATCGATGTTTCTGAATATCAGATTTTCCGATTCACACTACAACACAAAAAATAAATTTTCAAGCTCTGGTTCATGCAGGACAACATGTAGTCTCAATGTGCACAAAAGACCGAAACAGAGGGCTGCACGACATTAAAGGAAAATGCTTTATTCGGTAACTTGATCAATGTTACGATATACAAAATGTGCGCTTTCGAAAAATCTATTTCAACTTTGATCAAATATATTTTAAAACAGAAAACAACATAACCAACATATCATCGCTGTCCTTCTGAAACACCGTTTGTCCAAATTGACCGTTTACGGAAAAAAACTTTTGAAATGATCGCATACTGTGTTGTCAACGTTAACAAGCATTTTTGAATTTATTGGTTAGATATTCGCAATACCCGGTGACAAACATGAAAGGTAACTTATAATAATGATTTATAGTAAAAAATAAATAAAACAATTCTAAAATATGCAGATGCAAGGTTTTAGAAGGACAGCAGTGATATATTTTTTCTGATTATTGATCATCACCACACATCAGGCAGTTGCTCTGTTTCCTGCAAAAACTACAAACTAGGGATGTTCATTTCGGATCATTTTCTTAACTGATGCTCGTTAACCGAACATTAACTGTTAACTGAGATTTTTATATAAATCGGACGTTGAATAAAAATACAGTTGCCGATTGTCTGTGACCCAGTAAAAACTCATTTTTATGGGTTTATTATGAAAGTGCAAACAGTAGCGTACAAAACGGATCAACAACGATCACAAGAAAACCTTGATAACAACGAACAAACATAATATTATTCACAATATAAATGAAGAAAATAATTTAAAAAATAAACCTAAACTGAAAAAAATCACATAAATTAAATAGTTAACAAATTAAGATTTTAAAATATTTATAAAAAAGGAGCATATCCACATGCTGCGGGGATAATCTGGACCGCAGCCTGTGAACTGTTAAGCCCGCGGTTGCGCAGCCGCATCATCCGACACGCTTGTTCATCTTCTGTAGTGGCCTTTGCCAAAGATGCACATTTCTGTCGAAATGCTCCCACACATTACTTTCTTTCGCTCGCTTCATTTTGGTTTGTTTGTTCTCTATGTTTACTCCTCACGCGTCTCCCAAAACTGGATGTTAGTGCGTCACATTAAAGCGCTCACGCGACGAGCATCATCGCGCATTTCAATGCAAGTTTCACCTTAGCTTGCATGAAGTTAAACTTTATTAAAGCTATTAACAGCTTTACAAAACAACCTGACTTCTGCAATACGTGTTGAGATTGAGCTTTTTTCTATGCTGGAGCAGATCCCTGCGGGTGAGAGAAGAATCGCCGGACTAGAGCGGATCACTAAACTACTGACTGAAATAAGGTCAAAAGAATGTTTGATAGGTTCATTTGTTACGGGTGGATTAATTCGTTTGGTTTATTCAGAATAGAGCCCAATTTGCAGAGCGCCGAGTTAAACACGCCCACTTATTTACATTCTGCGCAATACACGGAAGAGAAGAATCTCGGAACGGAATATTCTGCCCAGCCATAACTGATAATATTAATCGGTCATAGGGTTTTACTATCGGTTACCGGTTAAACGATTAATATGAACATCCCTACTACAAACTGTTGGAATTCAAAAAAAGCTTTATTTATTGCAAACCATTGCGACATATTTCAATCATTTTTTATATATTGAACAGCCCTAATGCATATTAATGTGGATAAAGACGGCGTCAAAAAGCGTCACTGCTAATGTAGTTTATCAAGCACCAGCGAGTCATCGTACAGTTTTTAGCGTGTTTGACAAGACAGTTGATCTCTGCTCTTTCACCAAAGAAATCTTTTCTCAAATCTATTCTGAAGCCTGTTGCCTCATGTTCACAGTGGGCACCGGCACATGAATAAAGCTCGGGTCACGAAGCCATCCGAGTCTTTACTTCCACACACAGTGAGTGATATCAAACGCCACAGGCAAAAGGTGATATTAACAACATCTGTCTCTGTCTTACATATTCAATTACTGCAGGCCAATTTCCTTATGCAGACTGCACAATCTGTGTCTGATCATATCATTAGGTTATTTATCTGATATACCGTTTTCAAAAAGCAAACCGTGAGGACATGTTCAAGAATGATTTCAAGATGACACTCATTTTAACATCGAGTTATGTTAGAAGAAATGTCAAGAGATATTTTGATTAGGTTACTATTACTATTAATTGTATTATTACTATAAAAGCTGCAATCCATCCACACGAAACCTTTTTGGTATGTGTTGAAAACTGCCTGCTTAGCAGAAAACAATCATGATCCAATGCATATGTACTATAAGTTGGGATGTTGGGTACATTTGACTTGAAAATACAAAGATAAGTACGTAAAGTAAGATGCATTTGATGGTGATGCAAAAGTCACAGAGTGCAGCTTTAAAGTCAACACGAAACATTTCCATCGCCCCAAAGTCATTGTTTTTCCGGTGGTTTTTCACATTTGTCAGTGGTGTTGTTGATATTGAGCGACTGTCGCCCAGTCTGTTTATAGCCTCATGTTAGCGTGTAGATAAGCAATGTTCTAGCGTGTAGATAAGCAAAAGTGCTAGCAAAAAGCACTTGACGCCTACATTGGTGCTTTATTTCATATGCCAGCGATAATCATAAATGAATAAAAATAGGGCCCAGATTTTTACATTTAAACATATATTTTGAACAGAAATATGGTCATGTGATTTTGGCCGAGATGGTGTTCTGACCAATATTAAAGTAAATGAAATGAATTTTGTCACTTTCTCATGTGGGACGATCGTTCTGATGTGAGCTGTAAGAAAGTCAATGAGATGCTCTCACAACCAACTGGCCAACATTTCATCCTCTCATTCATTTAACTCATTCCTCAGTCTGCAAATAACCTCATGTCCTCAGAATTGCACCATTTTGGAACATATGTTACTCCGTAGCCTGTGTTTCCTCTTTTAACATCAAAGATTTTATAGCAGGTGTGTGTGGTTCAGTTGATGTACACGGTACAGCCGAAATCACTCTGCACACATCAAAGATTGAAACATCAAAGTGGAGTCATTCAGGAGTGTTTATCAGTGGGTGGGGAGTATGAATGTGTGTGTGTTTTTCTGCTCTTGTGGGTATTTTAATGGAATTTTTCTGATAGCAAAAGTAAGGCAGAGATATGTGTAAATATTTCGAGATGTGAACGATTGCGGAGGAGTTTTTATAACGCCGGAGTGCGGTGTCAATCAAAACACAGCCCTGATAAGAAGTGACAATTTTGGAGTGAGAAATTAAACAAGAAAATGACATGCCGCACCAAAAAACAACAATAAACTTCGTAAAGCTCATGAAAAAGTCCTGTCAGCGAATGAAGCTGATTAAAAGCTACTGAAATCAAATGAGGACAGAAATAAAAGGTGAGGAGTTCCTCCTACAGCCAATACAAAAACCAACACAGACTTATTCACGCTATCGGCCTTTTGCTGTGCAGTTACAAAGATGTGTCAAATACTCCATCTAAAGTAAAGGACAACCCAACGACAGCTTCAAAGAGGACGTCTGCCATTCTATCAGTGAAGACGCAAACCAGCTTTAGAAATGCTTGAATGGATCAATGTGAAGAGATCTGGATTTGGTGAGAATTACATGCGGGTTGGGTTGTTCTATAAAAATCCTTTAGCTGCGGGCCGATCAGTAACACAGTGTCAAAGTCATTTAACATTTCTACAGGCACGCTTCCCCTCCATTCTTAATCATTGCATTGAAGCATTCGCAGAGAATAAAATAGCCTTTCAGCGTTTGATGTCTTAATCTTCCTAAACTGGCATGACATGTCCGCGCCGGCTTCACTAAATCATATTGACACGTTTGGGGAAATATTAGGCTGCGATATGAATCATCGGGATTTTTCCTACACGTTCCCTGAGGAGAAGAAACGTCACAGGTGGAGACGATTTTCAAATCCAATTTAAGAAAACAGAAGGAGGTGCTAATTACATACTCCCTGAATATCACTCCTAACAACCACATACATTTCTTGAACAGAATCAACGGGACGCCTTTAAAGAGTAAACATTTGATCATTTACAACCCTCTCAAAACTATAAGCTAGATACAGACATCCATGAACACAAATTCACATCTAGACCATAGTCTCTCACATCAACTGGTTTTAGCAGCAACAACATAAACAAACGTTGTGTCCCAAACGTAACTTCCGGTAGACCTCCGCAAAGAAACAATAACTTTTGCGTAGTTTTAATGTAATTTAATGTGATATTACAACCAAACAGTTTCGAAGTTAACTTTGGGTCCGGCCGGCCAATGCGCCTAAAACTAAATTCAGCCTACTTCTTTCAGCTAGAAAAAAATGATGCAAAAACAAATACAATTTAACAACTAAATATGAATGGCACGGTAACACACAATTTAAATATTATTGCAAATTATTGTTCATCTTTCTAAAGTACTCTTTATAATTCAAGCGTTAATGAAAATGATTCCTTGATGAACTTAACTAATTTGAAATCTACTAATAAAGACATAAAAGAGCATTGTGACAGGCTTATTTGCATAGAGGAAACTCGTCATGCTATTGTAGAGCTCATATTGATGAATCCCCTGGCGTTTGATGGTATAACGTTGGAATTTTATATTTTATAATTTTTTTTCAGAAGAACTTGCTGCTTTTCTGTTACATCTCTTTTACAGTGTGTTGAATGTGGTAAACTCCCTCCCACCCTAGCACAAGGGCTAATTTCTTCTGATCTGTGACTACATCATTACCAAAATTCCAATAAAACTCTCTAATTTTCATTAACAGATGCTCCTCTCTAGGAATTTAATTTATAAACATAACTTCTCAACAAACAGATGTTACATATGGAACAATAAGAATATTTGATTTAAGTCTTAATCTAAATTTTTTTGAAAATTGGTTTAACAATAATATTATTTTGGTACGCCAACTCTTTAACCAAGCTGGTCTTATGCTGACTTATTCAGAATTCAATTTTCCATTCACGCCTAGGCTGTAGTTATGAACGCTGTTCACTCTGGTTTAAAAATTCTGATCCTTTGCTGCCAATGTCTTCTTTGGATCCCATTGACTCAGTAATTGGTCACATATGTTCCTCTCTTTCCCCTAGTTGTCATTTATTTTGGAATTGTCCTTATTCTGCTAGTTTTTGCTCAGAGTTCTGCTCTTTTATTAGAGAATTTATTTTATCCAGCTTTCAACTGGGTTTTGAATTTCAAATTTTAAAGGCGGAAATCTTACAAAACCTAAATTCAATACAATGTTTAACAAATAGTAAAGCTGTTAAAATTGTTTCTGTTTGCAAACATTTCAATGTGTCACTTTTTCATCTTTTCATAGTGCTTTGATTGTGATATTGTGATCTTTGATGTTTTTTTATTTTACCCCTTGACTGTAACATTTGTATTTGAATGAAATAAATGCCCTCATTCTCTGTTACATTGGAGATTATATTAAAGGAGTAGTTCACTTTCAAAATGAAAATTCTGTCATCATACTCACCCTCCTGTTATTTCAAACCTGTATGACCTTCTTTCTTCTGCAGAACACACACACATATATATATATATATATATATATATATAAAAGATATTTTAAAGATATTGCATTGGTTACAATAGAAGTGAATGGGGGGCTGTGCTGTTCTGTTACCAACATTATCAAAATATCTTCTTTTGAGTTCTGCAGAAGAAAGAAGGTCATACAGGTTTGAAAAAACAAGAGGGTGAGTATATGATGACATATTAAGGCCGTTGGGCTTGTTTGCTGCGTTCCGAGCTTGATTCCCGGCGCCCCCTGCAGCGTTGGTTTGGTTTCCCGCTCAACTTGATTCTGTCGAACCCTTGTGCATTTGCGTTCGTTTTACGTCATCAAAACTGTGCACGGCGCATGACAGAAAACCCAAAACGGATCAATAGATTGTGTTTCTATTAATTTGGTGCTATTATGCGCAGCAGAGTAAATGAAATTTGGGTTTACTTTATGCGCGTTTATTCCACTTGCAATGCAGAAATACAATGCAGGCTCACTCTTGCTCGAAGCCAAGGTAGATCATTAACACTTTCATCTCTTACATGTGTTTTATTGATGGAAATACACTGTAATCAGCTTAAACGCATGTGCAAGTGACTTCACTTCCTCATCAAGTGCGCAACCGGGTCTGTGTTGCTTTCATATTTCTGCAAACCGCGACACAGTTTGAGAGCCACCGAACTCACACCACCTCCTCTCAGGTAGTCTCGGCTTCGGTGCGCACCTGGGTATACTTGACAGCTTTCACATTAGCAATTCTTAATGTGAACCATGTCCCGTGCCGAACTAAACATCATGTGTGAAAGCCAAATAAGATAACCATTGTTCATTTCTAGATGTATTGTGGAAAACTGTGAGAGAAATCCAGGTTATCACATGATCAAATATAACACAACCTTTCCTGAACACATGTAGAAGTTTCTTTCTTAATTTTTTTGCATGTCAAGATCAAACCTTTTTTTGTATAAGGTATTTTTCTCGTGAATAGGTCATTAGAAAGCACTGCGTGATGGAGACTTGATTTCATTATTATATGTTCTGCTGCGAAAGAGGTCTGGGTGACATGAAAAAGAGCATCTTCCCCGCTGTGCACTGGATGGATACAGGTGCGGATATTAATGACAAGATTGGAGAAATGAATAGACCTTGTTAATGTGCGCTTACAAAACTGAAGCTACATAAATATAATCCTTTAACACAAATCTAAAAAGATCAGAGGGTTCATGAAGAGTCTTTACACTTTCAAATTTCTGTTTTAATCAGACCAAACCTATGATTTGATTTATAGTAAATTGTATGTGTTCACGCAGGGATGCACTTTACATGTTTTTTATGTAATGTGACAGCGGACAAAGTCAAAAGTACCAGCTGTGGGAAGAAAGCTAAATGAACTTCAATAAATGAAGGTGAAAATATTAAAAATACATAAAACTTTGTGTACTAATTACTCTCATATATTATGTATAGAGAACCCATCAAAACATTTGGAAACACTTGACTGAAGTGTTTTAAAGATCTTATCAATCTTTTAATGTTAGGGTGTATGCTTAAACGTCTTAAATGACTTTTGTAGACAAAAATTAAATTGAGCCAATATAAAAACAATCATCAAATTTTGAAATGGATGATTTGAATCAAATTATGAAGAAAATAAAGACAATAAGAGCTCTTAATAGATTTTGACAAGCTTTAAAAAGCTTTACAGGGCAAGACTTCGAGAGGATGATAAAACGGCAGGAAAATGATTTGACAAATTCTCGTCAAAACGTGGCAAATTTGAAGATGCTAAAATATAAGAGTTTTGATTAATGAGCTTTTGATGAGCTGAATAGTATTCTGGTGGAAAAATCGAAATAAAGAATGAGTAAGTGTTTCTAAACTTCTGACGTGTGTAGTATGTAATTGTATCACATTTTTTAACATGTTGTGTAAATCGTTCGTAAAGTCATTCAAACACATTTTTTCATGATTCATGAATAAGTTCTTATTTTCAAAATGTTAGTTGGTGCGAAAGAAATGTACACCTGCTCCTTACCATGTGTAAAAAGCGCACGTAATGTTTTCTTTTAGACAAACTGATGACACTGCATTTTGATGCACTATGTAGCATACAACGATACTTGATATTTCACAAGATCTTTTATAGCTTTTCACTTTTAAACGTTGGGTAAAAGCTCGTCACTGTCCTTTTTTACACAGCCATTCAATCACAGTAGAGAAGAGGCGGGACAAACACAATAGAGAAGTTAATATTTACGATTAACGCATTTTCATATTAAGTCATATTCTTTAAAATAAGATTCTTGCGTGTATTCTAAATCACAGCAACCAATGCATCTCTGGAATAACGCGCATGGCCTCCTAAGCGTTCTCAGGCGCTTTACTATGAAATCTGATGTTTACAAAGTATTTGTTAACTCCTATAATTACCCGATGACAATACTGATGTTGTGTGTCCTTATCTTTCAATTTATGAGCGACATTATTTCAATGATTTGGAGATTTATGAAACCTAACTGAAACGTCTCACATCTCACCTGGATTTCTGCATATTCAAATGAACGTGTGACGTTCAATAACACTCAATATAAATATTGATTTGTTTTTCAGATTATGATGACCTCATACTGTTCCCTATGCTCTTTTTGTAGTGCTTGTCCTTTCATTTCATACTATTCCTTCAAGACTTTTATTTCACCTGTAGATCTGCCTAAAGTAAACTCCTCATGTTGTGAATTCATTGTCAAGAACTCTCCAAGTGCTCAGAAATCGTTTGGTATGTAAGGAAGCGGAGCACACCAGCTTCTCTTTTGTTTTCTTTCTATTCAGTCAAAACCTGTGAATTCAAGCTGCTGGACTTCTCAATGCTTCACACTTGCTCTCTCTCTCCTGCAGGGATCCAGCATTCATGTTTGTCCTCCAAACAGGACGTTTGTTTGATTTCTGAGTTTCTCTGACATACGCTAGTTCTCACAGAGAGATGGGTATGGCTTTGAAGACGGCATGACACCATGATTATCAAACATTTACGAAGAATGGAAATGCAGGTGTATTGTTCTGAAATTATCATTTCAATTGGAATATAAACAAAGTGAATGATGGTAGAAAACGATTTCCTTTCGTGAAAAAGACGTTCATCTCTTTGTTGTCTTTAGTATTTTAGTCTCACGTTCAAGCGGTTGTAATATTTAGGTTGTGTAGCTGACCTGTACTGTCACACAGAACACAAACGGTTTATCCCTGACTGAACACTTCATCTGGATTTTAGTAGCTGCTTGACAGGAGTCTCATAAACTTTAACAATCATTGTTTGATTTGTGGCTGGACGTGTGTTGTGCACATGAAGAGGATGAAATAAACTACATACAGTAAATAAGAATGCAATGTTACTGCAAGAAACAGCAATGAATAAACACAGATTTAAACAGAATCCGCTTGAGTATACAGTTCATTATATACACAAACACGGTTCATTGTACCAGTAAGTTCATGTGAAGAAAAACACTCACCCCAATAGGCTGGAAGATAAGACCATCGACTTCATGACTGACCTGAGCAGTGAAACTGCCCTCCAGGAGCTGTGGAAACAAACACACGACCGATCACAAACTGTTCTGATCACGCGACCGATCGCAAACTGTTCCGATCACGAGACCGATCACAAACTGTTCCGATCACGCGACCGATCACAAACTGTTCAGATCACGCGACCGATCACAAACTGTTCAGATCACGCGGCCGATCACAAACTGTTCCGATCACGCGACCGATCACAAACTGTTCCGATCACGCGACCGATCGCAAACTGTTCCGATCACGCGACCGATCGCAAACTGTTCCGATCACGAGACCGATCGCAAACTGTTCCGATCACGCGACCGATCACAAACTGTTCCGATCACGCGACCGATCACAAACTGTTCCGATCACGCGACCGATCACAAACTGTTCTGATCACGCGACCGATCACAAACTGTTCTGATCACGCGACCGATCACAAACTGTTCTGATCACGCGACCGATCACAAACTGTTCTGATCACGCGACCGATCACAAACTGTTCTGATCACGCGACCGATCACAAACTGTTCCGATCACGCGACCGATCACAAACTGTTCCGATCACGCGACCGATCACAAACTGTTCCGATCACGCGACCGATCACAAACTGTTCCGATCACGCGACCGATCACAAACTGTTCCGATCACGCGACCGATCACAAACTGTTCCGATCACGCGACCGATCACAAACTGTTCCGATCACGCGACCGATCACAAACTGTTCCGATCACGCGACCGATCACAAACTGTTCCGATCAAGCGACCGATCACAAACTGTTCAGATCACGCGACCGATCACAAACTGTTCCGATCACGCGACCGATCGCAAACTGTTCAGATCACGCGACCGATCACAAACTGTTCCGATCACGCGACCGATCGCAAACTGTTCCGATCACGCGACCGATCACAAACTGTTCAGATCACGAGACCGATCACAAACTGTTCCGATCACGCGACCGATCACAAACTGTTCCGATCACGCGACCGATCACAAACTGTTCCGATCACGCGACCGATCACAAACTGTTCAGATCACGCGACCGATCACAAACTGTTCAGATCACGCGACCGATCACAAACTGTTCAGATCACGCGGCCGATCACAAACTGTTCCGATCACGCGACCGATCACAAACTGTTCCGATCACGCGACCGATCACAAACTGTTCCGATCACGCGACCGATCACAAACTGTTCCGATCACGCGACCGATCACAAACTGTTCCGATCACGCGACCGATCACAAACTGTTCAGATCACGCGACCGATCACAAACTGTTCAGATCACGCGACCGATCACAAACTGTTCAGATCACGCGGCCGATCACAAACTGTTCCGATCACGCGACCGATCACAAACTGTTCCGATCACGAGACCGATCACAAACTGTTCCGATCACGCGACCGATCACAAACTGTTCCGATCACGCGACCGATCACAAACTGTTCTGATCTTCTGATTACACGACCAATCACAAAATGTTCTGAT
Source organism: Barbatula barbatula (assembly GCF_947034865.1). Lineage (NCBI taxonomy): Eukaryota > Metazoa > Chordata > Actinopteri > Cypriniformes > Nemacheilidae > Barbatula > Barbatula barbatula. Next base: position 22,465,545 of record NC_136778.1, on the reverse strand, counting down.
TACATGACCGATCACCAACTGTTTTGATTACACATGACCTGAGCCGTTGAAACAGCGTTACTACACTCACATAGATGTTCGTTGGAAGAATGGAATACGGAAGTATCTTGGTGCGACCAATAGTTCCAAACACTGCACTGAAGCCCATTCATTCCCAAATGTAGTCAACGTAGTGTTTAGAGTACAGGATGTGCTAATATATTTAGCAAAAATTACACAAATGTAGTTGCTGTCATAGACCGCAGAACTGGGGGGGCCAGGGGGGCCACGGCCCGGGCAACTTTTGTACTCTGACCAACTATCTTATATGAATAAAAGCCTAAGTTGTATCCGTGTTTTTACGAGCCAAACAATACTAGTCACCACACAGCTTCACTCACTCTCACCAACTGCTACCGATAAAAAAACTCACACTGACTACTGCATTTTGATTTGAAATTAGTGTGCATTGTTTATCAACTACGACGTTACGTCGACGTAGTTACTAGGTCTGTCATGTGAGAGCATCGTCGCGAGCTAACAGCTGGCACCTGTTTAACCGCTGGCGGCATTACCAGGCTGCGACAATGAAGGGACAGAAGTCAATGTCAGATTTTTAATAAATAAACTGGCAAAACAAAATGAGCAAACTACTCGAGCTTCCACTGTCGCCTCAACAACAGACCCGGAGCGTCCATCTCCACCACAGACTCAGACGAGCCCGCTAGCTGCTCTCCTCCGGCTTCAAGCCAAGCTACCGACAGCCACTGTACAAGTGAGTGCTGCGGGGGATCTCACAAAACCCTGCTGTTCTTATGAAGACCAAAAAGGTACAGGGGACTGGGTCTTCACAACAAGCAAGATCAGTTCAATATCAGTGGTTCAAAGATTTTAACTGGCTGACATTTTGTGACACGAGCGGAAAACTTTACTTGTTTTGTGGGTGTGAGTTTGTGTCTGTGCGGCTCTGCACATCAATCTGATAATAATGTCTTGACTTGTGATGATAATGACTATGATGTTGATTTAGATTCAAGGCAGCAAGATGAGTTGTGGTTGTGGACCGGATGTACTTTATGTGTTTGCTATAGTTTCATCTGTGCGTTTATGTGTAAATAGGCTTGGCCTGTTGTGTGTGAATGTAAGTGGGATCAGAGGGGTTAATCTGAGGAAACATGTGTGCGTGTATCATGTGTATACTGTAGATGTGACTGTGTGGTGTCGGAATAAAATAAAGTGCTCCGCAACGTTATTTAATATATCAGTAATATTGTCTGTTTCAATGCATTTGCGCCCCACCCCCTCCGCGTGACTTGAAATTATGGCCCCCCCCCTTGTTCAGATGCGTTCCGCGGTCCATGGTTGCTGTTATCTGTCCCGCTAAAATTCATTTAAATAGGTAGACAGCACGGATTTGTTTGGAACGGATTTGTTTGGGGGCTGCATGAACCATGTGACCACACGTCGGCAAGATCGTGTGCCGTAACTCTCATATTTAACTTCATATACGCCGCAAGATCCGACAGGCAGATGACATCACATGACTGCAAGAGTGATTCAAAAGCATATGGAGCAGTCGGCTCAACTCTCTCTCGCAGTAATGTGATGTCATACACCAGTCGGTTCTTGCGGTGACGCATCAAGTTGATCATTTCTGTACTAAAAAAGTCTAAAGAAACAACTCACAAACTCCTCTCCCAAAGCATAAGGCATTTTGAGCCCTTAAGTATAGTTTGAGACACAATCGGATGAATAACATTCAATGCAGAGGTATACAATTAAGACAAGAAAGTTTGGCAAATGAACACGAGGCAGAACGTTCTTCTGCACGTAAACACTGAATCTAAATATTTATTTACAGGTGTACAAAACCTGGAAAAACAAGCCAAAGTAAACAGTGAAATTGAGTTAGCAGGAGTGCTCTGTCTGGATGTTTTCCTGCCACCATAAATAAATTCTCTTCTAATAAATGTTTCATGAGACCTTGAGACGGATCTCTGCGGCAAAACTCTCAAACGAAAGAACAACACAACATACAAGGTCTTCCTGTCTTATATGGCTAAATTGAAAATAGAAAAAACTTGAATGACTTTTTTATTCACGTTAAACTGTCCTCAGCCGCATCTCCACAGATTTGATATTAACAGGGAATGCAGAGGTACATTGAGATTCTCTCCGCCGCTCTAATGATGCACGACCCTTTCTTTTCACACGGACGGCATTATTTCCTAATTTAATCTCTCAGAAACACAAGCCGCTGTCTGTACGCACACGCTCTCCAAGACTTTATTAAAATTCCAGTCAGTTAGGCAGTCGGCTGCAAACAGCATCCTTCATAACTAACACACGTGAAAGCTCTGAGGAGGACCGGACACATTCACAATCACTTCAGGTAAACGCGGCCTGTCGGATCTGACCCTGGAAAAGAACAATTAATGACATCATTAACTCCAGTTAATGTTCACTGTGAGACGCACAAATATGTTTTAAATACTGAAGAACAGGTTGGCATGTCCGTATCATGGCACTCGTTCTATCATACACTGTATTTAAGATGGAAAGATTAAACAAAAATGTACGTCATTTACGTCATTCCAAACCTGCTTGACTTTCTTTATCAGAACACAGCAGACGATATTTTGAAGAATGTTGATAGTCAACCTCAGGGTGTCTTCATTGTGTAGCTAAAGTTGTTGGGGAAAATGCGAGTATTGACTGAAAAGATGAAAGTGGCTTGTAAACCTGGAACTGCGGTCGGAAGGAGCTGAGTTTTAACATACCTAAACAACGACCAGGGAAGCCCAAATTTCTGTCAAGACTGACTTGTCATAAAACACAAACTGCTGTTAAAAGAACGAGCCCGTAATAGACAGATGAAGTGAAAAATCTTGCAACTATGTTTTTTGACAAATTCCTATAAATATGTCTTTTAATAACATATTTGACATTATATTTTACAAAGGATTGAACAAAAAGGTCGTTTCTCACTTTAAAACCGAAAGTAAAACGGCTTCTCCTTGTGTAAGGTCTGCATTCGGTAAAAATGAGCTAATAAAATATTTGCTACACAATAAAAACGTCTTGTGGTATTTTGAGTTTGTGAATTCCTATGGAGAAAATCCCTTGCTGCCCTCCAAATGCACTTGGCGCGTCATCAAAACCATGTGATTGCAAACAACCTATTAACAGTTTCTGTCTGACTAATAACATCACATTTTCAAGATTTATTATCATCATTGATCATTTTGTGTAAAAGGTTTTGGGTCAGAAGGGTGTTTTCTAGCGTGTCTGCATTTTAAATGACCTTATTGTTCCATGAACGCTCAAAATCTATGCATCATTTGAAAGCTAAAACAACTTGTTTTTGCGATCAATATCGTTCTCAAGATTAAGGCTGCTTGTTAAGAGGTTAAGTTCTTATCTGCATCTTCATAATTCAATAGTTTGTATGTGTTTGTAGATTGCAGCCTCTCACACATGCATACTTCAATAAGCAAATGTGCACGCTGTATATACACAAATGCGTCCATTAATATATAAAGTGAGCAAATGGGTGCGCTGCTGTGTAAGAGGATACTTAAATACAGTACAAATTCCACATTTTCAAGCTATAATTTGTGCATTAATCGACACATCCAAAGGACATCTGTGCGGTTAGCAATTGTTTTGTACACTTACGTGAGCAGGTTTATTGATTTTGCGTATTTGTGTAATATTCTTAATGGAAGAACCAAACAAACGAAAGCAAGAAATCAGCTGTTTAATTAGTATGAACAACTTGCTTGTAGTTTTTTGTCCTTCAGAAAAGAATGACACAAATGAATGAGAGAATAAGCAAAAGATAAATAACGGATTAAACGCATATCAAGTATTAATGAGAAAATATTAAATCGCTCCCTGTGCCGAAGTGGTTTCGACGAGGCTTCATATCTGATAAATCCGTGCACGTTCGTGAACTCTCCAGACAAAAGCTCTTTGACGGAGACTACAGTAGAGAGAATCTTTTCCACTCATCTGTGTGTCCATTTCCCGTCTGCACATCAGACGTCTGGAGAACACAACAATGACGCTCTCTCAGTTCTCGAGAGCATGTCATTATGACTTCATCATAAAAGACCCGGAGCCCCCAAACGAGACAAAGCTCAGATACACAGATATCCTGCACGCGGGCCTGAAGACCGAGACGCAAACTTGACCGGAGGAAATCGACTTATTCATGATGGTGAACAATGAACAGAGAACCAAATGAGACGTGGTCTGAATCCTCTCTTGTGGGAAATTTCGGGGAAATCCTTGAGCCGTTTCGTGGAAAACGATCCCACTTCTCCCCGCAGACACGCAGAAAGCACAGCTCAGTGGCTAATGTTCCTGATATTGCCATTGGACTGTAATGGCTTTTGTAAGAGAAATAAGATGTTACAGATTTTTCATTCTTTATGTCTGTGGGATATATTTTTCACATATCGTCATCAATATAAAGCACTAATGTTTTATGAAATTCAAATTAAATATTTCGTTTTATACAATTACTACAATAAGAATCATTGTGTACTTCACTCTGAAAATGAAGTAAAAAAATTATCATCTAGTATTTTTATCTTATTATCCAATACAAATATCTAAACATTGTTTGATCAACTCGAGAAGCAAATGACTTGAGTCTTGTTTTCTAAAATAAAGAATAAATATAAAGTTTATGTTTAAAACAGTTTGAAATATTAACTAAAAAATTGCGGCAAATTCTTTTTCTTAACACACAGGCAGATTTGGTTTAATTTATATGGGAAAACGAGACAAAAATACAACTCGATGATTCAGATCTGTGTGCGTTACATGGACTGAATCGTTTGTTAAAATATGTGTCAGAACCAAGGAATTGCCATTAAGTATTTGTCAGGACTCTGTCCTTCCTGTCTCGGGTTTTCTTGCTCACTGGGCAGAGTCATGACATTGCCACGTCTTTCGGGTTTTGTTTTGTTAAGTGTGGAGATACATGGCTTTTGCTGTTACTTAACACCACGTGTCTTCCTGTTATGTCTCTCAGCCCGCCCTCCTGTCTTCCGAATTATTACCATTAGGGTTTCATTCCCATCACCTGCTCTGTGTTTCACTTCTCGTTTGGGTTTTCATTCCCATCACCTGTTCTGTGTTTTCTTATTTCACTCTCGTTAGGGTTTCATTCTAATCACCTGTCACCAATCTCCCATGTGATTACTCCTCGTTAGTGTCTTCCTTTATATAGCCCCAGTTTCCCTCTGTTCAGTGTCGGTGCACGTATGTTTACGTACTGTTTGATGTCCGCTGTAGCTGTACACTTGTTCCTGTTTCAGTTCGTGAAATTATTATTTCAATTCTAAGATCTTTGTTTTGTTTTGTCCCCCACGTGGGAGGTGTTTGTTTGCTTGTTTTTTGTGCATGTTTTCCCCATTGTGGGTTTTTCATTTAAATAAAGTTTTTTACCTTAACCCTTCGTTCTGCCTGCATCTGGGTTCTGTCCAAGCCATTTCGTGACAGTATTAGTCTATTTTACATGTTGGCCCAAATGCATGAAAACGAATGAGTGCAGTAAGAATATTTATTTGAAAGAAAATAAAAACATTTATATGAGAGCGCTGACGCTCTTGTATTCAGCCATCGCAAATGTGGACCAGTGGTCACTTTTTGTTGATCAGCGAGTAATATAGATTAGTCAAATGTGTTATAATATAACCTTTTATATATATATATACATATAATAATAGAAATTAACAATGTTTAAATACACCTATAGTGCGTACAAAGTGAGGGGACCAGTGTTTTCATTGGAGTGTTCAAAAATTAAATGTTTATCACACTCACATAGTTTTATACAATTTCTAACACCATAGGGGACAACATATTGCCACGTGTGCAGGACCACATCATAAGCATCTTGTATTGGCAAACCACACAATCTGAGCCATTTATACAATCAAATGATGTTTATTTCCCGCTGTCCAATCAGATGTTCTCAGAATCTTTGAAGGTCACAGCGCAGGGAACCCTCATACACACACACGCACTCACAAACAATGTCTTTCAATAGTGCTTAAAGTTAAAGACTTAAAGGAACACCTCAGGATTTTGTCTTCTAATGCTTTAATAACCCAAATTTTACACAAAGTGCCAAATACACACAACGCATTTGGCCACAAAAGCTGAAGTCATAAAGTCAGCAGCTTTTCTTTCATACGGTCACAAACGTCTGCTGGGATTCAGAGTAAATACCTTGCGTGTGGCATGAATGTCGAAGAAGGGCTTATTTCTGACGCTGAAGGGCTCCTTGGCTTTGTCGATCTGGCCCATTTTCATCTTCTCGAAGCGTGGAGAGATGATCTCCTTCTCAATACACAGCAGACGTCTGTTGAAGTCACACTGTCCCACGGGCTGACCCTGAAAAACAACACAAACAACTGATTTCTTATGTCTACATGCAGATAAATATCACACTTTATCTCAAACAAATGTATCTTTAAAGGCAGTGAATGCAGAGTGTACTGAGACCAAGACCAGACCAGACCTGGAAGAGTCACACAAACTCAAGCCTAAAAATCATAATTAAATAAAAAATTTAATTGCAAAGGTGAATTTGATGTCTATTTTTTGGCTTAGTAACGCAAACAAATGCAAACACTAAAGAGCCGATATGTATGGAAAAAATCATTTGCAAACGTGCTCATATTTATAAAAAACATAATCATTGTAATAGTTGTACATAAATCAATTGTATTTGATGGCGTAAACAAATAAATCAAACAGTGAACAGGCAATTAAGTGACATCTTTATAGTTGTGGTCTTGAAATCAAATCTGAGTCATCTTAGTCTGAGAGCAAGACAAGAGCAAAACCAAATGCATTTGAGCCTAAAATGGTCTTGATGCCGTTCTTAAAGGGATACTTCACCCAAAACAACATTCTTTGTAGCGTCGAACACAAAAGCAGATATCTGAACAATATGGAAAACAAAACCGTTCTGTATGATAGAAATGATTTGAAACATCTCCGTTTGTGTTCAGCGGAACATTTACACCATTTTGGAACGGAGGTAAGCAAATGATGACAGAATTTTTGGGCAAACAATCCCTTAATGTACTAGTAGCTCGCTTTAAGATTCTGTTCGGTGTATTGGGGTAGCCACGCCCAGAGTGAAATCTCATTGGTCTATAAATCACGCTGCATATAAATCAAATGTTTTCCGATCAGCAGAAATAGTGTCACTTCATGCAACATTTCTCCTTTAAGAGTAGAAAGACAAACGGCTTGTCAGTAATAAATGTGTTTTGATGTCTGGATGTGAACGAGGACACACTGGTGTCAGAGCTCCGCCGGATAGAATCTGTGCTTTCACAAACACAATTTTCTTGATTTTAACCACACCATCATCAAAACGCTGTTTTCTGTTTTCTCTGGTGTGTCAATAAAGAAGTCTGAGAAAGAAGCTTCGAGCATCAAGCTCTCAGCGCGAGGACAGTTTGATTTGTCTTCAAGCACAAACACGTTGGGAGCAACAGACGTGGTGATGGTGTGCACGCGTGCATCAGAGTGGCTGCGATAAGCCCTGGAAATAATCCACCTCGCGTTCTCTCCATCATGACCGCAGCGGTCGTCTCCATGGCAACATCTTCACACAGCACTCTCGGGCCTCGTACCCTAAGGCTCCGATGGGACCGTCGAGCCACGTCACAACTAAATCAAACGTTGACCTCGTCACTTAACGTCCATCTAAGGGTGCAGCTCGGATAACAAAATAGATTTGAAGCGATCTGTGAAAGATATCTGTGCTGGAATCACACGGAGGAACACAATTCAGTGCTGATCTCAACGGATAGATGAATGTAGGACGGGCCTGATGCTCTGAACGGAGACACAGGAGAGAGAGAGAGAGATTTCCTGAATCAAACGCTGACTGAAAGTCCTTCAGTCTGTTAAAAGAGCTCCTCGAGGCTCACTTCTGTAATGGAAACTCATCCAAGACTCGAGTGAAGGGTAATTAACAGTCGGCCTCTTATTATCACAAAATAAACCCCACAGGGTGATCAGGACCTCATGTGTCGCCCTGAAGGGATTTCTTTTCCGAGTAGCCAGTAGCTGTACATTATCTCGGTTATTAAAAACACATTACCACACAAGCAACTGGACACAAATATCTGATTCAAGATCAAATAGTTTTTATAGATGCACCGATAAAAAATCATTTTCCACAGTTAATGTTTTAAAAACAGATGATGATCAGGGCCGATATATCCTGTCAATCAAAAGAGAGCTGGAAAATGTGATGAATTTCTGCTTTGTACATAGAAAACGTTAAGAAACATCACCAGTTTGATGTTCAATATTAATAGTCATCATATGAATTAATAACATTCAGAAAGTAAAGAAATATTCATTTCATCTTCAGAAGATACTAAATTTCAGAGTGATATCTGCCCACACCTGAATTTGAAGATTAAATGATTATTCATTCATATAATGACCATTATTATTAAACCGGATATAATAATAAACAGGCAGGATATCGGCCCTGACCTTAGGCAGATAGCCGATAGCGTAAAACAACATTACCGATTATTGGCCGATATATCTGTGCATCTCTAGTGAAGTGCATCACTTGTTAATACAGCTCTCGTTCTGTGATCATTTAGGGTAAAAAGTGAAAGATGCTAAATACATTTGAGTTAGTAATATTCCTAGATACTAAAGTGCTTTTTAAATCTTGCTATAGTAAATACTATAGAATGTTACCCCTAATTACAGAAATCCACGTTTTTTCTCTCATTTTGGTTCCCAGAATGCTTTGCTGTAAATGACATAAATGTAAATCTACAGCAAGTTACTGGCAAACTGCTGCAGTAATACTGTCATTTCTACAGAATATTTTTCTGAGTGATGTCATGCCAAAGATTACCATCATAGTGAAATGAATGATTGAAATCAAACTTTGATGCTCATCATCTTTGAACATGTATTTGGAATTCAAAAGTCTCATTTGGCAGAGTAGATGTCCACGGTCTCTTGTAAATGAGTTCTCTCTCTGTTTGGGGATGAGCGTGTTTTTTCTCCTGATGGTTTGCGAGGGCTCTCAAATGTTCGGAGGATTCGCCAAATGTTCAGTGTGGCAGCACAACAGATCAGACCACATTGAGTCACAGACTCCGTCATTCTCTGACAATCTGGAAGGAGCGGCCTTCAGATTTAACAAAGAAATCTGTTCAGAAACAAACTCATCATGCTAAAGTCTGCGAGCATTAAACCGAATATCAACCCGATGCACGCGCTCTCAGGATTTGTGCTCGGGTTATATGTCTCTGCTGCAGATTCTGTCCGATTTGTGAAGCTCAATGAGTTGTTGGGACATTGAATCAGCGTTGCAGTGTTTCTGCGCACATACACTTTGCTTGTATTTAGGTGAAATTTTCGTTTTCTGCACACCGTTTAACTATGATCATAGATTTCATAGAATCATATTTCGAGACAACAGTTCAGCCTGACTGGAAACTGTGAGAAAAGATTCACCTTTGCATCCTATGAAGTTAAACTTCTTTTTTGCTTAATGTTTCCATCCCCGTATTTCTTTAAGCTTTCATTATTGCTGTTTGATATGGAACGGTTTCTTAAATAAAGATGAGCCTTTGATTCCTCTGCAGCAATTTGCATTTGAAAGTTTCCTGCCGGGACTCAGACCGCTGCTTCGGCTGCTCTGCGATAGCAAAACTGAAAATTGGAAAATTGCAAATAAGATGAAGAATTTATATTGGCTGCTTTTGGAAAGGGCTTGCTGTTCAATGCTATCTCACTGCTTTCACTTTGCTGTTCAATGCTATCTCTCTGCTTTCATCTGGATTTGGACACTATAAGCGCTCATTAATGTGAATATAAGGTGTAAAGGACTTTAGTTAACGCCACTAAAAACATAACATTTCTAAAGCAAGCACCACTCTTACTATTGCTTATTTTTGAGGTTTTCATTTCATAAAAGCCTCTTTGCTAAACCTGGAGTGTTGAAGTTGTCGTCTTATTTATCTGCAATTCAACACAATTTCTGGGAGATGTATAGATATATACAGTATATAACTTGATAGGGTTTTTTTGGTTTCAAGATGTCAAACATGACTTTCTAAAAAACATTTTATTCATTAAAAACAAGTTATGAGCTGTTTAAAAGCATTCATTAAAAAACGTTTGTTAGCTTAAAATGTAATCATTTGAAGCGATCAATCCAATAGTATGAGCATAAAACAGTCGTGTACACAGCATGAAAAGAGAATATTGAGCTTTTAACTAGTAAAATATAAAGAATTCTGTTAACCTGTTAGACATTTGAAAGGTACTGGCAGATGTGTTTTTTCACATAAAATCTAATTTAATGTAAAAATATTTGTGTGTGTGTGTAAACAGTCCTTCATAAATGTTATGGTGGATGAGAATATCAGTCATGGAAGCTATTTCATCATATTTATTATACACAGATATTCTGTCAATAATTGTTTTTCAGATTTTTTCATTCAAGAACATTCAGAAGAAAGTTTTTGCAGAATGTTTTCATTTGACTGATCATGTTTAAATGGCAACATGTAATGCACTCAGGACGCATTACGGTAATGAGAATTTCAGCAAAAAAGCAATAAATCACTCCTGTGTCAAAATAATGCTTTGTTCAAGGTAGAGAACACAATTATGTTTATTATGATCATTTTTTGTGTAACCAAATGATATGTTTTATCCACGATGTTTCAGTGGTTTCATGAGAATGACACCACATTGCCTTCAGGGACAATCTGACTACACGGTGACCAACATGAAAATGTATGAAGTTCGAATGATGCAGCTTCAGCATATGAAGGAGTTTTTTTGTTTGTTTCTTCAATGCCCCAAAGTCACATACTGTATAATCACCTCAGGATGAAAATGTATGACCCACATGAAGCTTTCAGCCTCCGGCACCATGCATTAACATTTCAAAGTAAAAACTGGACCGGCCCAGCGGGGTCTCTAAAGCCCCAGGCCACACGACCCGAGACCAGCGAGTCGACCGCTTGGGCCCTCGGGATTCTCTGAGCCTCTAGCATAAGCGAGGTCATCCATGCATTCAGAGCGAGCTAACCACCTGTAAACTATTCTTAGTCATCTTATGTCAGTTCACTAAATCATGTCGATTTATACAGGATAAAGGGTCTGGCACCAGGGACGGCGTGTGGGGGGCTCTAATGATGTGTGAGGCCCAGAGGCCTCGAAGGACAGACAAACAGGATCCGGTATTGTTTTCAGTTCCCCGTGATGTGTGAAAGACATACGTTTTGTTTGAAGAGCAGAAATGAAAACATGCGTGAGATTAATCAGATTAGTTGCCAGATGATGAAACATGGCCGGTACTGATGCTACACATCTCTGCTTCACTAGCCGTCTAATAGAAAAGATGTCATGTTAGACTGCATCTGTACAGCCTGAAGCTTCTGTACGACTGCACAGAAAAATCAATACTGGACTTCTGAGAACAATATCAACTTTGAAAACATTCAATGAATTTTTGAGTTTTGCTCAAGGTCACTGGTAGCCACAAGCCAGTACTTTAGACACCCACACAACAGTATATTATGGTTTCTTTACCTCTCTCTCGCCATCTCTGTTTCAAGCCCAATGTTGCAGGATACTTTGTTCTTATCAAGGTTTTTACAGATTACCAAAACTGAAACTTTTGAAACATCTTATTTAGTAAATAATCTTTTTTTTATTATCATTGAAAGCTTTAAATGAACTGGAACTGTTGCCTCAGAAATAAACTGAAATAAGCCGAGGCCCTAAAATTGTTCAATTGTTTATCACTGAATTAATCTTGCATAGGAACATAATAAATATACAAACAAATAACGAAATGACAAAGGAATATAGCTAAAATAACTAAACTCAAATGAACATATAATCTAAACTAATAAATAAAACCAGAAATTAAGCTACAATGTAGAACAAATGTCAAAATAGGGCACAATACACTGTAATAATATGAAGGATTTTTGCATATTGATTTATTACAGTTGTTTTTCCTGCATTTAAAATTTTGCACTGAATTGCGTACGCAAGCAAAAGTGAACTTCAAAATAACAACAAAATCACAATAAAACTAAAAACAAAACTACTCTTTACAAATTGAACCCAACAACTCAAATTAAATAATGAATATCATTCCGTGTCAGACGTTCTTTCTGTTCTCGGAGAGTAAAGTGAATCACATTTATCAGCCATGAAACGAGATGCCGAAGAAAAAAATCAAAGTCAAAAAATTGAAATCCATGTTTTACTCTTTTTGGAATGAATGACATGGAAAAGACACCGACGAAATATTCATGGAGCAAAATCTGCTGTTATTAAATGAATATAAACCTAAATATCAATGTTTATGTGATTTAAAAGACTTTGACTAATGAAATGAATGAGTTGTATTTTCAGTTATTTAAGCAACATAAAGGGATTCTGGATTGCAGCAGCACTATCAGACGAGTCTTTCTTATACTTTATTTTTACTCAGTAATGTTTTATGCTTTATTTCCACTGTCCCTCTACACCGGCTATAATAAAAAGTAATAAAGACAATATATGTGTAAACTGTAGACGGTAAACATCTGTGTCGCACCCGTCCTATAATCTTAACCGACTGAAAAACCAAAAACAGAAGTTTTGTGCGGTACAAACATCACACAAGAATCTGAACATACCATTCATGTGTCATGAACATGCCAAAATCTCTTCTGAGAGTTGTTTCAGAATACCACAGCAATGCTAAACTAACCTAATGTTTATAACATCAAGCAATAAAACATTCACAAATGCGTCCGGTTTGAATACGCCGTTTCCTTCTTGTCAAATTGTAGATAATACAATTTCACTAAAACTCACGAGCGAGGTGAGGGACGGCTCTCGCAGTTGTCATGTCATGCATTTGACATTAGGTTGTTATCACAAATAATTCCTGTTAAACTGAAAGCAGATAGGCTGTGAAGGGTCTGTCAAAACACACAACATCTGCATCACAATTAATACAAAAGAAACGTCAAAGTCATTCATCTAAAAATAAATATTCACTCTTCATTTATTCCTCCTCATGCGGTTGTAAAACACTCTCTGTGGTTATGCGTTACGTACAATGGAAGTCAATAGGGTTCTATGTTGTTTGATTATCAACGTTCTGCAGAATTTTCATTTTGGGGTGAACTTTAATAAACTCTGATATGCCTTATTCAACATTGGAAAGGTTAGACCCTGTCTCACTGAGCATGCGGCACAACACCTTGTCCAGACCCTGGTGATCTCAAGGTTGGACTACTGCAATGCTCTCCTTGCTGGTCTTCCTGCAAAGGCTATCAAACCAGCGGCACGCTTCCTCTTCCATGTGACACCCCTTTTCATCTCTCTCCACTGGCAGAAGCCCGTATCAGATTCAAGTCCATAATGCTTAACTACAGGACTATCACTGGATCTGCACGGGCACACCCTCATACACCCCATCAAGAACCCTGCGTCTTGTCTTGCAACCCAATGCAAAACTGCTAAGATACTTCGGACAGAACCATCAATCCATTATCCACGAAGAAATGTAATGATTTCAGAGGAGGAAATGGAGTTGGCTTCGTCAACATGAAAACAGGGAGTCAGGTATCGCCTGCCAAGCTCAACGGGGTGAGCACAACAGAAGCTGACCGAACACGGGCCAGACGACAGCAGGGGTGTTCAAAGAACCTGCAGGGCGTCTTGGACGACAAAAAGAGAGATGAGACAATTCTTTGTTGATGAACCATATGGTCCTGGAATACTACAGCGATTCTTTTTAAAGTGATAGTTCACCCACCAATGACAATTCTGTCATCATTTATTCGCCCTCTTGTCTTGTCAAACCTGCAAGAACACAAAATAATTATTTTGAAAAATGTTGTTGACCGAACAGCGGACAGCCATCCACTTGCATTGGTTTTGGGTCCAAACAATAAATGTCAATGGCTGCCACCGCTGTCCGGTTATCGGCATTCTTCAAAGTATCTTCTTTTGTGTTCTACGGAAGAAAGAAAGAAAGAAAGAAAGAAAGAAAGAAAGGAGAACAGGTTTGACAAGAGAGTGAGTAAATGATGACAGACTTTTTGGGTGAACGATCCCTTTAATAGACAGTAAAGAAAACTAGATTTTCATATTTTGAGCTGGACAGAAGTCACAATATGATTCTTTGTGTGTGTTGTGTACTTGAATATCTTGAATATAAATGAATATCTTCCTCCTTTATTGTAAGTCAAGTATTTTTTTCATTCGCTTTGCAAAAGTCAACAGAAACGAAGTTTCTTCTGATCACTAATAAGTAACACCACCACAAATAAGAACTTCAGCTATACAGACGGAAAACCCTTCCAGAGTTGTGACTCTTGAACTCCTAAAAGCCTAAATTGGTATCGGTATAAATAATTCAGGAACGCATGAATATAAATCAATTTTAAGATGTAAATTAATCTGCACCTTCGAGATGGATAATCTGTTTTATATTAAATGACACATGTGGCAAAGCTTGATGGTTTCAGATTTGATGACATAAAGCATTAGTCTGTAATATAACTATTTGAATATTAATCTTTTAATGAAAGCGATCATCTGACACGTTGACGAATGAACCAACCAAACTCATTCGGTGTACCGCAAGATTACTAGAATTACAGATCACTGGAGCAGAAAATACTGCTGGAGACTTTCACCATTCCTCCCAAAGTTATGAGACATCATAGTGATCTGAGCGTTTCATTGCTCAAGTGAAGGAAATCAAGTCAACACGTAATCCAGAATGACCCTATTTACCTTCTTTCATACACATTCCAGGTGTTATTGCAAAGAAATAAACATTAGTCTTCATAATCTTGCAGCAGAATATATGAAGTAGTTCTGCTTCAGAAATGACTTTCTTTTACCGATGATATTACCAACCCTCTTATAATTCAAACCCTGAGCTCCAGCCATCCGTCAAACACACAACCCTGCACATTTCACCAGCCGTCTGCCTTCCCGCAGGTATAAAGGTCATGTGTTCTACATTTTACACAGACAAACGTCACATTACGGAGACGAGGTGAGTGTGTGAACGCTGTACTCACGCTAAATTTAATGATGTCGTAGATGAGAAAACGCGGGACGGGCTGACCGTTGACTTTGTCCACGATCATCTCCTGGAAATTTAAATCAGAAGAAAAATGAGGCAGGAATGGTGAACACAAATGACACATTTGTTCATTTTCACCAAAACCAAAACAGAAAATCGTACATATTTCAAGACACTTTCAAGGAAAGGCTTGAAATTTGAAAAGCCTAAATGGTAAATACTTCAGGAATGCATGTACAGTACATGGATACATTTTCCATTGTTAATAAAGTTTGACAATAAAAAAGAAATCTAAAACTTCTACATTGACTGTCTGCCTAAAAATGGACTTGATGGTTTCATATTTTCAAGAGATATATCGCCATTATTCCAAAATATAAACCTATACTGGAAGAAAGAACGTCTGACTTTTAGAAAAGCACACAATAAAACAAATCATCAGATGCTCTTCATCACAACTAAAGAGAAAGACACCACACCTCAACATGTCATCATTTATCTATTTTTCATCTATCGGTTTGGAATAGGGCACCACTAACTGACTAAACAGATCACCAGACGTTTAATAACTCACCCCGTCTAAAAGTGTGTTGGAAAGGTGAACGCGCAGATCCTTCCGGAAGGGAAACTCCAGGTTGGCTATGTGGAAGACCGAGTTGTCTCTGTCAATCATATACACCTCATTCTTTCCATCGATCAACATCATGTACCTGTGGAAACACAAGAGACAGAATGACTGACCCCAGGCCTGTGCTCTCACAGAGACAGACTGTCATCATTCAGTTATTATAATCGAGAAATAGATAAGATCACAAGACAATGTGAGGTGATGTATTACATTAGATTTAATGCCATGTACAAATGTATGGATACGTGCAACTGGACACGGTGTAGAGATCCATCGCTTCAAGGGATAAAACCATAGTCGGCTCATGATACCATACAACACACAATACCAGATGCACAATACAATGAAAACCTCTTTCAAATAAATTTAAAACATATACAACATCAACCTATTCAAAAACATAACCTATTAACAATACTGTTTTTGTTGTTACACTATTGAAAATATTCAAGGTTAAATTTGAACCTTTTGTGTGCACATTTAAAATAAATATGAGAATAGTTCTGGCATTGGAAACAAATAAGGAAACACAAAAAAATTTACTATATATATATATATATATATAGACTTTATATATATATATCCCTGAAGCACTTCTATTACAGATAATATTAAACAGTTTTTTAATTGAGTTTTGAATAATTTTAATATAATATATTGGAAACTATTTGAATACATTATTGACGCATCACCATATTTGAATATAGGCAGCATGCTCGTTTTTCTTATAATGTCACTAAATTAACTTCCTGAAAGAGATCTTCACAGTTTCTGATCAGCAGTTGACAGAAAAGCCAAACACGGACGAAGAGGAATAATTCCCAGCAGCATGTCCACTGCAGGAAGTGATTCACAACAACACAGCGCTGAGTCTAGTGTGACCGCTGTTCACTTCCTCCAGAAAAATGATGAGAATTAATTGTGTTAATAAGCTTCATTAGATTACAGGGAAGTGAAATGCCCTCCAGGGCCGTTCTGTTATTTTCTGATGAAAAATATGCTTCCAAAATGATAATTAAGAGATTCAATTAAGAGATTTATTATCTTTCCCACCACCTAGTGAGCCGCCTACAGAGGGAACATGTTCATCAGAAACACGGTAATGTGACATTTGATGGTTATTCTTTACAATGGTAAACTTACAGTGCCCTCCAATAAAAATTGGCCCGCTTGCTAAACAGGAGCACAGAAGAATGTAAATATCTTCATTGTTTCTCCTTTTGATCTTTTATTCAAATAAATCTACAATACTCCGTCATTACATTCAAGTAAAACTATTTGAAGTGAGAGGAATTGAACATTATGAAAAAAATAATACACCCAGGTCACATTTTTTGTCACCCCTAAAAATTCTTATGATTAAAATATCTCCCAAGTATATTCCCATTGATATTTAGATCTTCTTAGCACACCAAGGTGAATAGAAACATGGAGTTGTTGAGTCATGACTTCTTGTTGCAAAGGAGAATAAATATTAATAACACAAAGCCCAAACGCCTTAAATTATTCATCACAATGGATAACACTAAAGAATCTAGTTCTGATGTGCAATATAGTTCTGTTGAGCTACACAAAATAGAAAGTGGATATAAAAGGAAAAAGTTAAAACAACATCAGTTCCGACCTCAAGGCAATGATCAAGAATCTTAATGGACCGGAGGTGTTGAAAAATCAGCTTGAAACAGGTTGTGTGTCTATATTGTCTCAATGCACAGCGAGGAGAATATTTTGAGCAGCCAAAGACTCTTAAAAGAGCACAAATTGCAGTAATCAGTTTGATTTTGGGGTCAGAAAGCATTTAATAAAAATAAAGGAAAACTGCCCACCTCCATCACCACAAGTTGTTTGGGACACTGCTCAAGAAACAAATCTTCTGCTCTCATGCAAAAACAAACTCCACCATATTCATCTGCCATACTGAACTTCAGCCAGGACTGGGTTCTATGGCCATTAAAAAAATGTAAAGATGGGTTTTGTGCACACAGGAAAAAAAAAAAAGTGCCCTTTGTCCACAGTTAAATATGTCGCCATATCTTCATTGTTGTGGACCTACTTTTATACCAGAGGTCTTGTTCAGATTTTATATCAAATACCAAATTCCAAATCTGACTTGCTCTTTTAGAAATATTATAATGGGTCAGGGTTAGATCTTCCATCGGCACACTGGTTCAAAATCAACTGAACATGTCACTGAACGCAAAATCAAGATCCTGCCAAACACATCCCAGTTCCCCGATCTGAACACTATAGAACATGAGCGTGATGAACTCAAGAACAGGGAGCACCAACATTTGAAGGACCTTAAGAGATTTTGTATGAAGGAATGGACTTGTATGACTTGCCATATATTCTAAAACCTCATCAGCCTGAAAGGAAAAGACTCAGAGCTGCAAATGGAGCTCTTGAATAAAAGCGTGCCAATAATTGTGACCAGGGTGTATTAGAGAAAAAAAACATTTTCATAATGTGATATTCCCACCATTTCAAACTGTTTTACTTGAATGAAATGTCTGAATATTGTAGAATTGTTTGAATAAAAGATCAAAAGGAGAAACTGCTGATTTACTTTTAAGAATATTAGTGGAGGGCGATGTTTAAAGCCACCATGAAATTGACATCTTTCATTGTTTATGAAATATTGTAGTGTTTTTATTAATGTAAATATGCTGTGATTAAAACAACCCAAGACTATGACAAAATGTATCGTTTTGTAATACATGTGCAAAATTGTGCTCTTGTTATGTCAAGAAGCTTCTTGAAGTCTCGCTGTGAGATGATTTTTAAACGGTATTGAAATGACTCTGTTGCTTGATTTTTCCTCATTATTCAGTCATCAAATTTAAAAGCATTGTTCATAAATATAATTCAAGTTCTGTAATAAAAACAATTGCACATTACTTTCGTCTAAAATGCTATTTTCAAAAATTCAGAAACACCTTCAGAACATTTTTAGATAACAGTTAAGTGACTAAACATAACAAACGTAGTGTATACTGTAAATTATATACTATCCTAGTTTATAGCATCCTTTATAATATCATTTAAATAAATGTGCAATTACAGTTCTCTATTTTGAAAGAGGGGAAAAGGAAAGCATTGTGGATGTGGCAAAAAAGAATGCACGTTTTTGATAGACAACCTACTTTGTAGGATTTCTGCAAATGAAAATGTACAAACCAGTAGCAATAATACCCAACAAGTGTCGAAGAGATGCCTTTTTATAGACCACAAAATAGTTATTTATGCAATATGGTTGGAGTTGGAGTGTGATAGGGCTCTTTGTGAATGGCTGTGATTACTCCAGAGGCACGAGGCCGCAGGTTGAGTACAGGAGACAATCACAGCCGCTGATGTAAGAGCACGATCACATGACTACGAGAGCGATATTGCAGTTATACAACAGTTCGACGGCACAAGTGTGTAGATTAATCAGAAACAACATCGGAGTGTCTTTAAAACCCTCCGGTTTTTAACGGAAATGGGGAACTTTCTTCCGCCCCAAATTCAAGCCCAGCATACAGTTGACAAAACCTCCGTTACTAATTCCACACCGTCACTTCTTTTAAATTTGCACTGATGTTCAGTGAAGTTATTAGTGAGAAATAATGAGGCAGAGCGAGCGTGTGAATGAAAGAGATAGTAAAAGGCAACTCACAGAGAACGTGCTGATCGCATTTCACTGCGGCACTTTCCATTGTGTTTTAAGATAAACACTCGCTTGTTTACTGTAGCAAGTTGACACAGCAATTTCTGTTCTCTAAAGCGTGTGATCGATACCCTCGAGTCCCATGCTGTATTTTTAAAGCGGCCCTGCAACGGTGTGTCATGCATTCTGACTTATCTACAATGTTAAACGTGCTGTCTCCTCATGCTTGACATGGTCAACTTGTCAAAAAACATTGGACAATTCTCCTGGCAAAGCACTCGGAACACCCATGCATCAACCAAGGAGACCGAGAGAAGGAGCATGCGCACAAGTCACTTTCACTTGTGTGGAGAAGAGAGAGAGAGAGCTATGTTTGCAAAGTTCAGCTGTGTTTGTCTCTTCACTGCATTTGGGTGATCAATGTTATATAAACGGTGGATATAACGCTGGATTTGGAGATCGTTTGAAACTGATAGATGGCGCGGCGTTCCCAGCCCTAAGCCGGACATGAACCGAACACAGTGAGTGAAACTGTGTGTTTTGTTGGCAATGTGTGTGCAGGTGCTTTAGTTCCGCTTCCTCCTCCACACAAGAAAAGGTACAGCCGTATCTGTCTTTTATAAATGTGATCAAACTAAAGACTCTTCTGATATTTGAAGGGTACGATACTATTCTGCAAGTACTCAAGATCAACACGAGATATGCAGAAACTGTCAGAGATGTGGCCGCTTTAAAACCATGTGTGCTGAAAATAAATTGCTTAGAGACACTGCTAACGCTGAGAACTTTCATGCAGTGTCGTAATTCGCCTACTTATACTAGTATGCACTAAAAGTATGTATTGTTTTGGCTATGGAAAAGTATAGACATTTAGTGCGTAGCAAACGTTCTATTATAACGTATCAGGGACACATCCTGGTCTGAGCAGACACAGCGCAGGATAATGAGCTTGTCAGAACACATCTCCTCTCATTACAGAATCAAGCTTCTCTCTATCAAAGAGTCCAGCCCGTTCTGTTCGGATGGGTTTGACCCGTTCAGGATCGTGTGTGGAGTTTCTCAGCAGTGGGCGAGTGTGTTTAATGATGTTGAGGAGGACGTCTGATGCCGTTTGAGCTCACAAGCAGCAGGAGTGAAGAGACAATCATTACAGCAGACAGAGGGAGCTGAGGTGACCTGTGCCATCATTAAACCGCCCTCTATGACTCCAACATCACACCAGAATCCAGATCATTTAAAGAGCATGTGGTGTACGGTCCTTCCTGCTCTACCCACATAAAGGTGCTTAACGTAGGTCTAACATAAATAACCCAAAGACGGCCAAAGCATTTATTAATATTTAAGGCATTGAAAAATAAAAATTCCCTCAAACAATTCCCTCATCCCATCGATAATAATATAATCACAATTTATATTTAAGATAAACATTAATAATCAGGGATGCAGCGATACTACATTTCTTCACCAATAGCCGATTATTAAGAGTGATATCTGCTGATACAGATTTTGAAGATGAAATTAATATTTCTTTATATTTCTGAATGGTATTGAATCATATAATGACTAGAAATATTAAACATCAAACGGAAGATGTTTCTTAACATTTCCTATGTACAGAGCACAAATTCATCGCATTTCTGTCCTCTTCTGATTGACAGGACATATTGGCCGATACCGATTATTGGCCGATATATCGGTGCATCTCTATATGATCAGCCAAATTCATTCATTTAGATAATTTTGTGTCTTCAGCGCTGCGGGAAACCTGAGTTCAAATACCAGCTCCTGTACACCTCTCTCTCATCCTATCATTTGCAGTCTTTATACACTGTACTGTCTAGGGGGCGAGGCTTCTAAACAGTGAATTAATAGGGGCATGATATGTAACTGATAAAAATGCCAAATCAATCAATGCCCAATCATTCGTACGATGGGATTTGTGTAACACGCATGTTTTATGAATCACACGTGAACGGTGTCGTAGGCTGATTTTTGCACTATTTTGTAAGATTAAGGCCCATTGTGTTAACGTTTAAAAGACAGACATTTTAACCAAGGATGTGTTTGACTAAAGCACAAGCTCTCGTCATACTGAACACATATACACATATAACATGACCAGTAAGTAAGTTTGGTATCCAAGTCGTGAAGCTTTTGCCATTTCGAGATCCGTCGTTGTACTCACCGTGTGCCGTCAGCCTTCCAGCTGACCTTATACAAGTTCTGTTCCAACAGCCGAATGTTCCTGCGGTCCATCGATACAGGCTGAGCGCCGGGAAACCCAGATCTGACCGACAAGATCACACAAACAAACTTAATGCAATTACACCCCACAAATGACGGGCTGGAAAATTCATCTGCGCTCATCAGGAAACACAGCTGCTGTTATCATCAGCATCAGATCTCACGGCCGCACTTTCCATCAAGAGGGACGAGACTAGTGTCACGTTCAAATCTCCAAATGATTGTCAAACACGGTATATTGTGACACTTCTAGGTGAGGGTTTCCCAGAGGTTAAACCTACGCTGTCACTGATAAACACTACTGTGTTTTGAATCCTCTCCGTGGAAAGTGTGACATTCAAAATGTCTTGACATTTACAGGCCTCATGATTTGGTGGAGGAACGGGGACGGGGAAACGCACACACACAAACGCACTCACTTGTCCCACTCGGAAAACTGCTGGCATTTGCGCTGTATCTCGCCGAGCTTGGGCTGCGACGTGACTTGAGTGACACTTTTGACAGACACCCCCTCCAGAAACACAGCCCCCTGAAACACACAATAAACAAACAACATGAGCGTTGAGACCGCCTGTCACGTCCTCACCACTAACATTCTGAATGAAAAGAAAGACGACAGCAGAAAACTGAGAGAAATACTGCAGGTTACATAGATCCGAATGTGTGCGTGATTGGCTGTCACGACATTTCAAAATAATGTATTTGTATCGTGCTTTTACCCTGCAGCCAGATGAAATTTTGAAGCAAATGTGGGAGGATGCTCACCCTCGAAGCACGAGATTTAAACTGAATATGTTTTTAACATACAAACACGCATAAAAAGGTGAAATGTTACTGTTTAATCTTAATAGTAGTCGATTTATCAACTGTAGTTGACGTCGGGCGAACTTAAAAATTATGTTTAAAATCAGCTGTCACACTGTTTATATAATGTTTCAATAAAATCATAACATTACACCTGCTAACCGTCAAACAACCACTTAACAACACTGACGGTGTAAAGTTATTTAAATACATAACATTTCAACTCTCTCTTAAATATTTTGAAATATTACGCCTGGCTCAGAAAGGGATTTAGACAGCGAAGAGTACCAACATCTTTTTTACAGATTGGCCACACAAACGTAACTTCAGCAGGAATCTCTATAAAGTCAAATCAGATGTAAGAATAACAAGCCGAACGTGACGATACGTGCCAGTTTGAGTCGTTCTTTCTTCTTCTTGACGTGACTGGAGTGAGAGGAGCTCGGTTCAGATGCCTGAGCGACCTGATTCCCATCATCGTCCACCTCATCATCATCATCTTCAATGCACCACTCGGGAAGGGTGGGAGGGGCGGGGGCGTCCTCCACATCACCGTAACGCCGGAAGAGCTCCTTTAGATACTCACCTTTATAGATGCCCGGGGGCCGAGCTTGAGTGAACGCTGCGACTGCTGCCTCGATGCTAACACACACAAAAACAACACAAATAAATCACTTACTTTTATACAGTTAAGTTGAGAATCATTTTTTGTTGTTAACGTTTCCAAATTCATGAAAGGATCTGAAAATGCCATTTGTTTTGGAAATCCACGTTTATCACACCAATACCTATTTATTAAAACACTGACGGGAATGTTTGATTGATGCATCTATAATCAACAAAAACAAGTCAAAATAAAATGTTTTATATTAGTTTTATTTAGTTTTACTAAAAACTGTTCTTTGAATACTAAACTATACACTAAATTATGTTTTTAACAATGCCTACATAGCGGTTGTGGAATCAAAATGACTATGGAAAGTCAATGGGGGCCAATTTTGAAGTGAACTACTCCTTTAATACGTCACAGAGCATACGGGTCACAATTTGCGGATGCAATTCGTCTGAAATGTATAAATACTACTCCCACTCATACCATATACAACGTACTGTTTTAACGGTTGATAGGTAGCCGCAGCTTATGTTCTTTACCCGTTGTTTTGAGTACTCATTATAAATAATGCATTATAACATTTTAAAAAGAAATGGCGATGCAAAATCGTATATCATAACAATGCCCTCATTTAACAAGAAAACATTATGGCATAGAAAAACAGAACTGAATAATAATAGATCAAGCAAAATATTAACACGTGAAGATAAAATGTATTAGGTTTTCAGAAAGCTCTTCTGAAGATGGAGCATGAATGTGCTGTTTTCCACAACCAGCAAACTCAATTAAACTGAATGTATGTGAGAAAGTGAAGGGATTTAACAAAAAATAAAGACTAGCGGAAAAGGGCTTTCTCAGATAAGACGACCTTCCTGCAAAATAACAACCAAAGGGATAACCAGTCACAAAGTCTTCTGAGGTGAGAAATGCAAATGTGCAGTTTAAGTCCGAAGACATCTTGTGGTGTTTGCTATACGTGTCCTGTAAAGAACAATAGTGTCTCTGCAATCTTGAGTCAATGACTCATATGCGCTCAAAACCGATCGATTGAGTTTCACTTGTGAAGCACATTTCAGCTTTACAGAGATTCATTCAATCCCCCAGCGAGCAATCCAGAGCAGACAACAACACACAGCAATGACAACTACGATACAGACACAATTAAAACTGGACTAACAGTGTCTGACCTCAATATAACAGAATCTCATCGTGATGTGGACACCGGTCTTTTAAAACCGCCCGTTAATCGCAGAGAGACACATTTCAGTTCTGAATATGAAAATATTACCAGGATGAGCTCACGGCTGGCTACGGCTTTGCATGAGTACCAAAGCAGAAGTATTTCTCAAGCAGAAGTACACATCTCCAGATCAAATTTACTGATCAGACTTTGCTTATTAATATTAAATAGGTCATACTGTACGCTTTCTGGAGCACACGGTCACATAGAGAAATGAATATTTATAAGCCAGGTCTTGCTATTTTGCAAATCCGATGATCTACTGGACCTCACCTAATCTTATTATTAATCATGAGCCAAACTTTCTCCATAGCAAGAACAATGAACTCCAAAGTATAAAACCAAGATGAAACTTCTAAAACCATAGAAACTGTATTTCATTCAGAGCTTTTTTCCGGTAAAGAATTGATATAGAAATACTGCTGACGAATACTTTGATATGTACCTTCCTACCACATACTGTCTATGAATATTGATCAAATATATGTAGTTTGCAAGCAGTGTCTCCTATTGCAGGATTTTGAATGAGTTATAAAAACTGACCTCCAGCGATAAAAGTGACCTCTGCACCTCCACACATGTTTTTTTAATGTGCTCTCATCTAAATTTTAGTAGATTGATGCAGGGAAGATCTACTACTGTTCTAAGTGTTTCCATTTATAGAGTACGACTCAGAGTTTGCTGGAGTCTCAGAGACTTACAAATGACCTTTCGCTGGTTATAAGCCACGGTTCTATTGGATAATTGTCACCTTATTTCCAGACTGTTTGTTACAGCTAAAGAATTTGAATCTTTTGGAAATGAACAGTAAAGCATTATCTGTGAGTGACTAATATCTTAAATTAAACTCAATATGGTTTTTGATATTGAATATTGTACCGATGACATTATTACTGAACAATACAAATGTTATGATTATCCTGTGGGTATGGATTCTTTTTGCAAAGGCTTAAATGTATAGTAATTTTAGTAATATAGTGCTGATGTTGTTTTCATACTTTATTTTCAAATACGGTTTGCAGTAATGGCGCATGGTTGGGGACCCCATACATGGAATTGCCTGGGGCCCCCAAATCACTAAATCCGATTGCAAGATCATGTACTCGTACTCGTAAAAATACACCCAAACCTCACATGACATACCTGACATGAAATTTGTATTTTAAAAGTTTGTGACAAGCACAAAAATTATACCTTTTTTGGTCTTATGTTTGAGGCGGAGTTGTTTGTAATAAAGAAACGATTCTATTTTATTAGTTTAACTGTGTGTTCACACCAAGCGCGAATGAAGCGTTAAGCGCGAGTGATTTACACGTTAAGTCAATGCAAAGACGCGTGAATGGGGCTGCGCGAATGACGCGATTTGTGCGAATGAGGCCGCGTTAACCAATCAGGAGCTTGCTCTAGTAGTGATGTGATTATGACATAGCGAGCGGAGGCAGAAATCTGAATCAACAATGAAGGACTGCGCCTCCGAAGGACCCAGACACGGTGCCGAATGAGTCTACATGTCTATCTTCAACCTTCCATATCACATAATGCGCAGCTACCCTATCAACAAAATCCATGTCCGCCATTTCGCAATTAGATAGGAGCCGCCTGGCAGAAGCCCCTACCGTGACGCGAATTTCACGCGCAAATGAAGCGAGTAAAATCCAAATGTTCAAGCGTCCAACTACATAGTTTTGTCTTTTCCAGTTCTGGGGTCTCATTGATAAAACTTTGTGTAGAGTTCACCCTTAAAGTGTGCGGATACACGAAAAAGATTTTGTCCAGCAGAACCTGCGCATAATTTCCTTTAAAAATCCCAGTCAGGGGAAGACGTGTGCGTACATGTATCTCCACCCAATCTCCTCCCTGATAGTTTAACTATGCATAACGTCATCTGCATATCATTTACATACTGTAAGCATATTTCCATTCACGTGACCGTATGAGACATGTGGAAGAAATGAGCCAATGGATCTCTCCACCACCGGATCGTTCAGTGTCCACAATAATATCAAAGTACACACCGTTAAACCTTGTTCTCGCTTGAAATGTTTTATGTACATATGTTTTAGAACCCGAGCTCTGCAATGTAGTTTAAATGACTCCTTGCTGTTATTTAAACATTAAAACATGCCACAGGAGAAAGTTTAAAAGGAGCACCTGCTCTAGAAATATATCCATACTTTTTGTTTAACGTTAAGACGTCACTTGAGTGCTTCACTCCATTAATAAGAGTTAAATATTACATCAAATGTGTGTATAAAAGAGAAAACCAATTGTTTCTGTCTGTATTATTATTAGGCTTGACTCACACCAGTAAAAGAGTGCGTACGCACGGTCCCGTAGTGAAAAAAGTGATGGTGAGACAGCGCTGATGAAATATTTAGATTCAATTGTGATTTAAGATTCGAGTTGGATTTTAAAAGGTGTTGAGGAAACAATTATCACTCAGTGCAAGCGCAACAAACCCAGCTTGATTTAATCTTCGTGATAATGTATGATATAGTGAAATTATAAGTGTCTGTGAGGCATTAATACTTATAATGGTTCTTCTCACATTGGAGTTCTCGCCATCTGCGTCGCCATTCCCCTTATCTCCAAAATGTGTGTACACATGGGTCTGAGATTCTCCCGCCATGTTTGCTTTTAATAGATCAGAACCTGTGCGTGAAAAGTGCCACGTTTACGGCTTCGTTTTGTGCGTACGCAACATTTATAAAGAGACCCCAGCTCTGTATTCATGGAACGTTTTTGGCATGAAGTCGTCCTTGAAAGTTTCCTCCAACAATGATGGATTTCTTTCTCTCTTGTTCAGGTATTTTAAGTGCTAATTCAACCATAAAAAGGGCAAATAAGTAACATGACGATGCTTCCCACACGGTCACGCAGAACGATGATGCAAAAGTTTGTTTCGTCATGTCACCCAAAATATCTATATCATGATATATACCATGAGAGTAATATAGCATGACTCATAACGTGGTAAAAGATCATACCGCCCACCCCCAACTGTTACTGTGCATGTGTTCAGTGTGATCATGTGTGTTTTCTGACCTCCAGTCCATTTTCTCCACCAGGTAGGCACATATTAAAAAGCCAGTGCGGTTGAAGCCGTGTGTACAGTGAACGCCTGCGGAAGACAAGAGGACAACAGTGACTAACATTCCCTGAATCACAGATTATTCACACAAGCCACCCACTTACCAAACCCATTCAACAGCGCTTCACTGAAATCCAACTCATTATCATGGAGCACTTCTCCAGAACAGGACACGAAATATTAATAATGGTCATCAATATTTGACCAATATTTTAATATATCTGTTTTTCTCTCTTTTTATTAATGACATAACCTTAATACTGGCATAAAGTCTGGTGTACATTGTCCTTTGTTATACCACGACCGACAGTCCGTGTTTTATGTTTACAGACATAAACATTAAACCCACTAATGTAAAAAATACGCAATTGCCCGTTATTTATGAAAGCAGGCGTTAACTAAATGTCATACGATGGCAAAAAGAGCAAATTCAACCAACGGTAAAGTTCTTGATTGTTTTTAGTGCTTCATCACAGGCCGTCATATAAATGTTATATTTATACTTCCAATATTACCATTAAATATGATTTATCATCGGAGCGTTTTCACATGGGCGCAGCTGAGGCGATTCATTCTGATATTAAATCTTCCGGCTTCTGGGAAAAAACTATTTCTTAAGAGAATTGCACGGCAAATGCCAAAAATACATCAATGCGATTTCATATCACACCTCACAGCTCTATTGATTCTACAAAAGCTTTTATACGGAACTGTCGCAAACTAAAATTTCTCAAGCACTTTCCCTACTTTCACTGGGGTTTTAAAGAATAAACTTTTTTAAAAAGTAACACACTGTCATTGTTGATCATTTTATATTAGCACAGGACATGAATAGCTTGAATCATATCCGTGTGGTGCCGAAAACATCCAAACGCAACAAAGCTGCAATGAGCACAAACAGCGCAGAGGATTATGGGTTGTGACCTGCCATTAGGCAGCAAATAACAATCCTCCAGTGATGCGAAAAACCTGAGAAGACCAGCTGGCCGCTACCTAGCGTCTGTAAAGCTCAGTTCTTACTGCATCAGATCCTGCAGTACGTCTTCTCAACGCTTAACCGGACTGAACAATCCACATCACACATAACGTTCCTTTATAATGTCCTCTGCTGAATGGATGTTTACATTTATTAGAGGTTTTGCTAAAGCAGGGAACACAACTATAATACCAGCCTGAGCTGGTAAACTAGCGCAATCATTTCAAATGATCAGATTAAACCCATAAACAAACAGCCGTGTAACACCCTCACCACCATCTCTAACAGCCTCAGCATTATGACAGTGAGTTTTGCTGTTTTATAAACATAAAGTGAGAACAGTGTGCTTAAAATCCCATTACACTTGTACATGTGATAATGAAGCACTCTGCTTTCCTTTAATGAATGTTCTCATAACATTTCAACACATGACTGAAGTTTCTAAACTTACACAGAAAATGATCACCATTACCTACACCAATGAACACCAGGAGAAGATAATAATTTAAAAACAACTACTGCAAACTTTGGCCTGGCATTTTGCTTCTGAACAATGCACCATTGGTTATGCTATCTTTAAAGAGATCTGTGGTTTTATGGCATTATGTATATAATATATAACAGTCTTCCTGCCATAAAACCACAGATCTCTTTAAAGTCCCAGTGAAATCAGAAATTACAATGAAAACAATTTTCATGAAATATTGCAGCGTTTATTTTAAATAGTTTTTCAAAGTGGGTCATTCTCCTTTAAAAATGTATGTGTCCTCATAATCTTCAGATATAGTCTGAAAATGCGTTTCCATCCTCTAGTGACTATCCATCTAAAATGACGAATGTTAGCATCCGTTGATGCCAGTTCCATTTCAAAATGCAACGGCTGTTTTTATAAATCCAATCAAATCGCAGCGAAAAAGCTGGCCACGCAAATTTTTAATTCGAAATTCCATTTTTCTTGAAATGCGTTAAAATACGGAAGTAAAACACAACTTCACTGGGACTTTAATATATCAGTTTTATATACAATTATTTATTAAATGGAGAGCAAATGTAAACGTAAATCTCATCTGTGTCTCAGATGTCAAATATGTCTCAAACTGAGCTCAGATTTGTCAAGTCTGCAATCAAAATTGTATTGCCATGCAACGATAACGATATCAGCCGATAAACAGTCATTTTCAATGTTATTGGTATAGCTCATAAAATTGTCTCTTAATATTCAGAAACGATATATTGCAAACATATCGGTTATCAGCTTCCGATGTAAAGCAAACATCGATTGTCTGTTTTGATGCCCACCTCTGCATGTCTCTAGATCTCTTGTTCAGTGCTGTCCTTGGGATTCTTTGTCTGCTTTATTGCCTTCCAGGTGCTTGAAACGCAATAAAAGGCCTAACAAGCTGCATTTCACTGCTGAGCAAAAAGCGTTTTACGCTGAACTTTAAAATTTAGTATCTGCTGCTGCAGAAAAGCTGAATTTATCTGTCCAGACCCGCAACGCACCTCCCTGATCCAGATAGAACAAGCACACACAGAAAGAGACTTTGTGCTCTTCACCGCATAGATTTCTCTTTTACACTAAATTGGCAAGTTTTTGACAAGTTTCCTCCAGGGATCATCCCACGTCATCCTCTCACACTCTGCTCATGTTCCCTGCGGTGTCAATCATACTGTTGCCGTAGTGATAACAATGACATGCATATATTCCTTCCTCGGCCTTCTGTGTCATTAAGCGCGCTGGTGTGTGTGGGGTGATAATACTCTCATATGA
Source organism: Barbatula barbatula (assembly GCF_947034865.1). Classification (NCBI taxonomy): domain Eukaryota; kingdom Metazoa; phylum Chordata; class Actinopteri; order Cypriniformes; family Nemacheilidae; genus Barbatula; species Barbatula barbatula. The sequence continues at coordinate 22,435,414 of NC_136778.1, read as the reverse complement.
CTCAAGAGCACCTCCAACAGACCAAACCCAGCTGGTGAACAAGCCCGATGCCAAACACATCCAGGTATTTAAAGAAAAATATATATAACACACTTTTAACACAACCAGCTTCCGAATTGATGCTACTTTAGAGACCACGTCACAAGATGTAAACACGGGTCTAGAAGCACTTTAACTTTGAGTTTTTAATTATTTTAATTATAATTTTAAACCTCACATATGTAATTAAAATGAAATCTTAAAGATATTAGCATCCCATTATAAATGCTCCTTTGGTTGAAGTTTGTTGAAACATTTATATTGTGTAAAAAACAAACAGGAAGTTGTTCTCGACAAGCGTTGTTACATCATCCGAAAATTGTCAAGTTCACTCGTACAGAACAGCCCATAAAACAAAAATGTTTTTAGACATTTAACACAAGTGTCTGGGCATCACGATGTTAGATAAAAACACTGGTGACTAGTGCTGACAAATGATTTATCGCAATTTATCACATCCAGAAATAAAGTTTGTGTTGGCTAATATAAGTCATATTCATTTTGTATTAAAAAAGCACATGCATATATTGAAGAAAAAAAATATTATATAAAAATTAATTTACGTTTATATATCATTTCAATTATTGGTAAATATAAACAAATACATCTTAATATTTTCAATGTATTTATACATGTACGGGTGTGTGTTTATAAATACAAAATGTATATGCACAGTACACAGACATATATTATGTAAACACAAATCTTTATTTTGGATGTGATTAATCGCGATTAATCGTTTGACAAACCAGCAGGTGACATTTGTTTAAAAGACGAGGAGCACAAACACACATTACAAAAAGTAAAATATTAGGTTTTAAATAATAAAAGCTTTAGTTTCTATATAACGTTCACATATTTTGCATTAGACAGACTAATGAAAAGTGACGTTTTTCAAGATGATTTCCATCATATTTAAACTTGCTGTTTTGTGTCTTTGCATAAACAATGTTTTTTTTTTCTGTTGAGACACAATGTTGTTGTTGGAATCAGGGTGACCGATCTGTCTACTGGCAACAAACAAAAGATATAAAAGAAGAGTGATCTCACCGATGAGCTCTGTTGGCGTCTTCTCAATGAAGTGTCCACACAGCCTGATGAACATCTCTGCAGACTCTGCTGTGGGACATTCACCGTGACTGAGCGAGGGGAAAAAATATAGATTATCACGCAAACATACAGACGCATTCTCGATTCACAAACATGAAATCAAATTCATGAAATTTTATTTAGAAAATAATGTATTGACGAGTATCTTTACATCGAAACCATTTATAAAATGTTGGTAGACAATGTAAACGTGAACATTAGCTGTACACATACACATTGTGTGTTGTATATGCTGTATATGTTGTATGTGCTCGCTTTGGTTCATTACACTCAAATACAGAAGAACAGGATCACATACCCTTTGCAGGAAAGCTTTACATATTTGATTCCTTCTTTTTCTATGTCTGCCCGATCATAGAAGCGGCTTGTGTTGGTCAGGTCCACCAGCAAACCCATCTTAACCTGAGGAGAGGAGACAATCACAACATCAAACCCGAACATCTACGTCACGATAGGGAATGTTTAAGAGCATCTTCATGTACCTTCAAGCTCTTGAGATAGTTAGACAGCATGCTGGGATGAAACCTGTTCTCCTCAGGGACTTTATCATCATACCGTGGTCCAAGCATGGTCTTCATGGGCAGAAATTTACCTGCGATGTACCACAAAGTGTGAAGCTTGTGTCAGAATGTAAGCGCTTGGGTCCAAGCAAACAGTGCGGTAGAGTCGTAGTACAGTCAGCAGACTTTTTATTTGTGTCATTTTATTCATGTTCATTTTTGTTTCATTTCATTATGTTCGCCATTTTATAGTTTTTTATATAGCTATGTAGGTTTATTGCATTTTTATTTAATTGTTTTGCTTTTATATGCTGTATTTTTACTTAAATTAGCTTTTTTATTACATTTTTTCATGTTATTGTTAAAGCAAAATGTACTATGCTATACTTTCTCATTTCAAATAACAGAAATGTTTTAATACTTTATGTTACCGATAAGACACCTTTAATTTAGGATATTTTCAGGATATATTTTCTGGTTTTAATGCTAATAAATGCTTGAAATAGTGTTTGAATGAAATACTTCTAATGATCAAAGATGCTGAGGTCACGCATCCCGCATCCCAAATGCGATTACAGTCAACAGATCTCATTAATATTATGGCTAAGCCCCGCCCTCCTCTCAGTAGCGTTCGGTCATTCGCCGGCTGAATGACAACGTCTGCATGGCAGCCAATCATTTGGTAAACCGTCACAACCGACGATTAATATTCATGCTCCCGGGCTGTGTTGTAAAAGGACCAAAGGGGTGGAGCTCTATTACATCTCCCGCCCAGTGACGTATTGTGTGTATGTTGATCTGCGCGCAGCAGCAAGCTAATCTGACTAGCCACTCCATTTCAAATAAACAAACCAAACAAGTTTACTGTGCCATAAACGTAGTTTTATCATGTCTGAAGCTTCCTATATGTAAACACATACAGATGATATTATTTTCTGTGAATTCTGGAAAGTGGACGCAACCCTACATGTTCGTGCTACGGCTAACGTTACTGTGTGTTCGAGCTAAAGGCAGTTTTCTGTCAGAATGAAAGTTTTAACACGGACACTTAAAAAACAGCGAACCAGTGTGAAACTTGACGACATTTATTGTCAAACGTAATGAACTAACACCACGAGAAGCCAGTAGTCATTACTATCACAGACAGAGAGTGTGAGAGTTAGAAAAGCAGCATATTAAAGTCTGAATAGATGCTCACCGGCGACGGGTTGTCCTCTTCTGGGACAATTCCTCCATCGAGGTGGAGGTCCAATCTGAGACATGTTCCTTTACTAACCCGAGACGAGCGGGAATGCGCGTTCAGCCGCGCCGGAGATCAATCCTGTCGAGCGGGCTACAGGATCCCCAGTGATCCGCTGACTGGGCCTTGAGCGCGGACCCGGTAATATCAGCGATTCGCTGCTTTGTGGAGAACTTCGTGTTGTAGAAAAGTCCTTCTTCAGATCGGTATTCATGAGATGAGTGTCACGAGACGTCTGATTTTCAAACCTTTGTGAGAAGTAAACAGAAATAGCTGCACGTTGTCCCGCAGCTGTGCGTGTAATACCCGTTCAAACCGTCTGCAGGGATCAGAAGCGGCCTGCAGAGGGCGCTACACATCCATATACGCCGCAGTAATCACACATGAAAATGACTTTTGTAGGAGTATTTTTACTGTGTTTACCTTCTACACTTTATTAATTTCAGGGAAAATACACGTCTGCATTTATATATCATTTATTTTATATAGAATTATTTCATTTATTTTTCTTAAGATGATGTATTATTATATAATTATGTTTATATAGACAGTTATTATACACAGTTCACACGCATATTATATAAACCAAAACCTTTATTTTGCATACAACTTATCGCAACTAATCGGTTAACAGCCCTAGGGGTGTAGTGTATATTTTTGTGTTATTGTTACTCTATTCTTATCTTAAATGGACTTTTATTTCAATATTTAAATAGTTATGTGTTTTGCCATTCTAATAGTTTTTTTATATATATCTATATACGTTCATTGTATTTTTATTTCAGTTTTAGTTTTTATGCAGTTCAAGTTAAATGTGCTTCAGCTTTTTCATTTTATTTGTCGAGGCACAAGTTACATCACCTAATATTTAGGCCTATATTTTATTTAATCTCAGCATATCTACTGTTAATGTATACTAGATTATTGTGTCGTGTTAAGGTTAAAAAATAATATACTGAAATAATTTGACAACAGTTTCCTACAGTAAACAGTGAAGTATGATATAGCGTACGCACTTTATACTACAGATTTGACATATAGCATTTTAATAACTATAATAACAGTTTACATTTATTTTGCCGTTACTTTTACAGTTATGCATCTGGCAAATGCTTTTATCCAAATCGACTTATAGAGCTTTAGAAATAATACATTTATTAGTATGTTTGTCTTCTTGTTAATTGCTTGTTTTCTATTTTATTTTCTAAGATGCCAATAAGATGAATTTTTCTCAGAGACCTGTAAACAAATGAATCTGTAATATAGAAGTCATGTAAAACACACAGACACACAGATTATGAAATGTATAATGTCTTTATTTATTTACAGTTTTTCATGCACAAGATTAAATTTTAACACACAATGTTTTTACTTTTAACACACAATGGTGTTTTTAATGCACAAGGTTATTTTTTTAATACACAAAGTTTTTATTTCTAATGCACAAGGTTATTTTTTTAATACACAAAGTTTTTATTTTTAATGCACAAGATTTTTTTTTTAATGCACAAGAGGTTTTTCTGCACAGGAGGTTTTTCATGTCAGAGGTCAGATGATGGCAGTAGAGAGGCGATCAAACAGTCTTTAAGACTCTCAATGGAAGGAACTATTGAAGCGGTTGTGCTTGTTGATCCACAGATGTTTCAGTTTTGGATCGTGCAGGTATCGCTCAAGCAGCAGCTGTCGTTCCAGTAACATCTTCTCTCTCCTTCTTTTCTTCTCTTCTTTCTCTCTGATCATTTGCTCTGCCCATTCGAGGCGAACAAGCGGTCCGTTCCTCTTCTTCCAAGTGTTCAGTTGCTGAGTCTCCCTCTTGGGTCGATAGGAAGAATTAACATGGAATAATGGTATCTTTTGTTCCCTCGGTTTCTGAGGAGCATCGTGTGTTTCTTTAATAGAGTCACATTCCTCTTCATCAGAGTCGTTCTCATGTTCATCAGTGATGTATTCAAACACGTCCACCTGGATGGGAGAGACTTTGCACAGGACCTCGCTGTCATTCTCCATCCAACACAGAATGGCTTTTGGCTTCACCGCAGCTTCCAGCGCTTTATGATGTGTAGTCTTCATCTCACCGGGAGTGAACGTCCTTCCCGTGTACTTCACATACTCATTTTCGATGTCAATATCCATCAGGACGACTTGTGGAGGCGAGTCAAACGGTAAGGTGTCCGGCGTTGGCTTTACGTCAGAACGTGGAAGGATTTGGCTGTGATGATCTACTTGAATCATCACTTTCTGTTCCTCCGACGACTGAAAGGATGCAGAACTCGTCAGAGATATCGCTCCATCCGTTACCGGTGTTGTTATTTGACAAACCAGCAGCGGTTCCTTCACTGATGGTAGTGTTCGCTTCACGCCAGCCGGTGCCACCGACTCTGGAAAGATCCTGTCAGCCAGAGACGGCTCTTCAACCGCAGGCAGGGGTCTGATCTCCACAGCCGGTGGTCTCAAGTGTCGTGAGGTGTTGTAAACTCTTACGGGATCCCCTGCTGATAGCAGAGGTCTGATCACAGGTCTGATCTCGTCAGCTGGTAGAGTGGAGGTTGGAGGGACCCGGTTAAGCATCACTGGGCGTCCGACCGATGGCAGGGATTGGATGTCGGTGACCGGTGGAGTTGGAGGGTCAGATGCCTCTTTAACCACCATTGGCTCTGGCACTGACGGCATCTGGTGGACACTGATCGTCTCTTTCTCCTCTTCGTTCTCCTTCTCACTCGTGTCCTCCATCTCGCTCCATTCGTCTGCATCACACTGTAAAACACGATGAGATCAATAAGTCAGCGACTCATCAATAAAAGTGAAAAGCTGGAACAGACATGTTCTGATCTTTAGGACAGTGGTTCTCTACGGGATCTGACTGAGCTGAAGGTTGAGAAGCTGTTTTAGGACAATCGCGTTTCATTGTTTAGCTTTTGTGTGTTAAAACAAAGACGCTGAAAAGCAAAGCCTGCACTCATGACTGAGAACAGCGTATCGGCTAGCAGAAGCAGATCGAGCAGATATTGTGTCATATGATGTGATATTGTATATGACATACTTCTATATATGCCCAGTGAAGCTATTTCAAATAAACAGGTTCAACTTCATATTAAACTGTGACAAGAAACGTAAAGTGTTGTGAAGTTACATGATAGACTGATGTCCCTCTCGAGCTCGATGTGATAAATCAATAAACATTTAGATTCAGATGTCCTAAACATGTCGCTAATTCTTTCTTATTGTTGAATTAAAGTCAACATTCAGGTTTACGGTGTGATGATGCTAAAACCAAAGGAATCTCTTACCGCTGATTCCTCAATCTGATCGATTTCAGTCGATTCTTGATCTGACAAGCAGAAGAAGAAAAGGCATCGAAACGAGTCGATTAATCTGCTCAACAGTGTCATTTTCAAACGCTGAATGCTGAAGAAAACTTAACATCAGTTTGTAACTCAAACTATCAACAGAAAGTCTCTTTCGACTGCAGCCGCTGATCTGTCAAGTTGCTAGGTAATCCCAGATGTGACGTCATCACCCGAGTTACGGTGTTTTCTTTTTCATCTTCTTTCAAACAAACAGGCAATTCAACAAACAATTCACAAAACATTAAGCAAATAAACACACCAAGCAGCACAATAATCTAATACACAATGATAATAAATCGATATAAATGTTAAAACAAGGACATAACGTGGAGATTTATACATTTATACGGTTTTAGCAGCAACAATAACCTGAGGCCCAAACTTAACTTCCACTCGACCTCCGCAAAGAATCAATAACTGTTGAATATGTTTACATTCATTTAATTTGATACAGTTAAAATAAAATATCACCATAAAACAATAAATAACACAAATAAATCAATAATCATTTCATATAAATAAAGTTTTATAACCAAACACAGACCGGAAATTAACTTCGGACCAGAGTTGTGTAAACTAGCTATGTGAAATATATATTAATTCACTAATAATAATGTTGATTCTATGAAAAATAAATTATACGTGAAGATGGAAAAACATGTTATATATTTTAATTCATATCCATTGGCACTCATTCTCTTATTCATATTGTTTTCTGTTTAGTACTGTATGTATCTTTATAGTGTTGGTTTAATTATTGTTGAATGTGTTATTCTGGATGCACAGTTCACTATCAGCCAATCAGCCAATCAGATGACGTTACGTCACTATACGGGCACAGGTTCAGGGTCTTGTTTTAGGATGAATTGCTTGGTTGTTCCCATATAAATTCTGTATAAATAACAAAGTTACAGAAGTGCATTTTAAAATTCTACACAAAATGAATGTAAAATGTTTGATTACGTGGTGGTTTTCTATATATTACATGGCAAATATTATATTCATAAACAAAAGTTTGCAAAATCTGCACTTAACTGCAATTTATTTTTGTTAGAATTGGAGAACTTAAAAAATCTCTTTTGCTCATAAACAACCAAAAAAAATTAAAGTTGTTAAAATTTATGCAGGCGTTTTTTTCAATTTAATGTTCCGTCTATTTTTATGGATGGTCTTTTGTTTAAATATTTTTTTATATATATAAATATAATTTTTTTTGTGGATTTAGAATGTGTCCATAGGAAAGAGGAGAAATACTTGCTGTTATTTTCTGTATTTATTTATTTTCATTTTTTTCTTTATTATTTATCAATCTTTTTTTCTCTCTTAATGTGATATGTATAATATTGCTTCTTTCAAAGATTTTTTGAAAAAAAAAAAATTAGGAAAAAGAAAAAGAAATCTTGTTTTAGGATGAACAGGAGCTCATAATTCATTTCTGTCATAACTCTAGTTGGTCAGGTGGGGTCGCTATTCTACTCTATAATGGATTGGAGGGAAAATGTATAGAAACACTTTCTTCAGGGATAGGAAGATGGATTATCTCAGTTGTTCTCTTGAATAACAATGTCTTTATAATGGCTAATTTATATGGGTTCAACAATTCTTCACACAATAAAACTCTTCTTGATGGTACTAGAATCCTTAATGTAAACAATTTGGGAAATTGCGGAGATTGTAAAGTCTCAGGCTAATATCTCAGCCACATCTAAATGGGAGCAATTTAAATATGTAAAACATAAAGTAAAAATAAAGAAGTTACAGATTTAATTAGAAAGATGAGCCAAATTTTAAAGAATCCCAACCTGGGAGAAGATGACAAGCAATCTCTTTATACTTTACAAAGCAGGTGGGCTTTATACTTTATTTTTCCATAAGGTTCATTCTGTGATTCCTAAAATGTATGACCACAACAGAGAACTTTGTGAGGAACCCTTTACTATTGATGATCTTTATAACATAGTAAAAAGAATGCCACACAATAAATCTCCAGGGACAGATGGGGTCCCTTTTGGGACTCTATTAAGTGTCTTCTTTACGAAGCCCTTATTGAGTGTATAAACAATGGTGAATTGGCAGAATCAATGAAACAAGGTCTCATTTGTCTTATGGCCTAATAAGGATCCCAATATTTTGGATAATAGGCGCCCGATCACCCTTATAACTCTGATTATAAATGATTGGCTTCTGTTTATGCTGAAAAGATCAAATCGTGTTGACACAGCTCTTATCAGATTAATTATAAATATTTTAGATTATTCAGAATTTATATAAAGATGCGTTCATTTTGTTTATCCACTTTTATAACTCGATATATTCGATACTGTTGAGCTTTCCTTTATCTTTGAAGCCCTTTATCAGTTTGGTTATGGTCAATTCTTTATTAACGCGTAACGTACTTTATATAACTGTATTAAAAGTTGTGTCTCCTTAGCTTCCGGCACTTCACCCCGGTTTTCTGTGGGTCGGGGTATTCGCCAGGGATGCCCCATCTCTCCTTTTCTTTTTCTATTAGCTGCAGAGCTGTTAAGTTTGCATGTAAAGCTCCAATATTGACGTATAAGTATTGAAGGGAATACATTGATAATTATTCAGTTAGCTGACGACACTTGTCTTTTTCTTGATAATGATTCTCAAGTTTCTGTTGCCTTCAATGAATTTATTCTTGTCCCCAAAGCTTCAGGATTAGTAGCAAATCCCCCAAAAAGTGAAATTTTATATGTACACGATTCCAATAAAAATGATGTTGATGGTATTCTAGGAAAGCGTCATGTAAAATATCTAGGGGTTGATATCTGCAAATCTGATTCAGACAATTTTCAGCCAAGGTTAGATCACATTAAAACGATTTTATTGTTGCTGGCTGCAAAGAGAGAGACTTGACAATGTATGGGTGAGTCCTTCTGACTAGGCTGAGGGCATTTCACGCCTTATCCTGATTTATCCCTTGATGTTGTTAAAAAAACGGTTAAAATGATGAACTCTCTGCTATTCCGCTTTATTTGGAAAAATAAGACAGAATATGTTCAAAGGAAATCTATAATAAAAAGCAAATTACTGAGTGTTAAAACCTAGTGTAGTGCAGTGATAAAATCTGGTGTTGATTTACAGCTATTATATGCTTTATCACTTGTTTAGTGATGAAGGGTTTCCTTTGGGTGTTTGCGTATAATGTGCGCATGTGCAGAGTATTTTCAATCTTCCGCCCATCAAGCTCCAGTCTCCGTCTTTGTGGACTGGATTCGTTTGCCTGCAGCTCCAAGGTATAGAAATATTATATTGTGATTTATTTATGAACTTGTTTCATCACTGAAGCAAAAATACCTTTATTATTTGCCTCAGTTTAAACAACATTGACACGGTTAAAGTATCTCACAAAATAGACACAAAGTCAACACTGCTTAATGTTTTTTTATTAAGTAATAAAATATGTTTTAAAATATTAGAGTATTGATAATAAGCAAAGTGGCATTTACCTCGGTTTAATTTCGCTCCCCTTTGATCCGAAGTTTAGTCGTGACTCGTGACGTGAGTTTACCATTTACATGTAAAGAAAATCGTATTTACATTTCAAAGAATGTTTTAACCTATAAACTGACACGGTATTTGTATTCCCCCTCGAATTCGTAGGACAGCACCAATACTGAAAGCGAAGCTTAATTCGTTAATGGAGGACGAGACGTAAATTCAGTGACTTGTGTGTTGTCTTTGTGCTCATTCTAATCGCTAAATGAAGTAATCTAGCAGTTTTAACATTTTCTTTGTGCTACCGACCCTATGCATCACATGATTTAGAATGTTATAATCTTAGTTTATTTGTCATTTGGTTCCCAAACCTTTGTAAAACCGTCTTTAATCCCGCAACTAACGTTAATTCTGGTGTTTCGCAATGTTACGCAAACGATAAAACAGACTGTAATCGAATTAATTGCACTTGAAATAATATTTCCTTTTTTGGCGCGACGGTAACACACAACATACGTCACATAATAGACATTATTCAGCCTGCCGCCATTTTGATTTCAAAACGAGACTGAGAGGTTTAAAAGTCCAGAGCGCCGCATTTCACCATGAACACACTTGACTTGTTTTTCAACAAGAAACAGTTGATGAGCGTTTTATTAGTTTAAAGAGAAGCTGGCAGTGTATCAGCACACAGGTTTCATATAGGTAGAGTAACAGAAGTTTATTTGAATTATTAACTGCAAAGCACATATACGTTTAAAACGTCATTACTAATTTCTCGCTAGAAATGCAATCGAAAGTTATTAAAGGTGAAAAATAAACTAATTCGTTTAAAAATATGTTCAAAGGAGCGCTTCGGCCGCCATTTTGTTTTTCGAGAAGGATCCTGCTCGACCAATCACCTTCCTCGCTGCTGTTACATCAGCCGTCAGAGAGCAACTCAAGACGGAGTCAGTTCGAGCAGACGTGTGACCAACATGACGGAGGTTTTCTGTACAACATCTGTGCTAGTGTGAATCTGTAACACTATTTATTTAGTGATTATTTAAATATAAAGTTTCTATGGACCATGGACACAGGTACATGGCAGTTCTCGCTGTGATGTGTTGGTATTAAACAGAATCTGTATTAAAACAAAGTAACTTGATTGTATTGAATCTGTTTGTTTACTTTTTGCTATATCGGATAAGCACCCATCTACTGGCAAAACACAAACGCATTTGACCTGACTGAAATCTTATCACGGATTTGGTGACAAATTAAATGTGTATTTTATGTATTACTAACTTTGTCTTTTTTTGTTGAAAATGTCATTCAGGTTGGAGAGAAAGGGCAAGAACACAACACAGGGAAACTGTATGGCATGTTGAATTGATGTATTAACAAAGAAAATGTTACTGCAGTATTTTTACTTGTTAAAAGACTTGTCAACTTCTATTTAAAATGTCTATTGAAAATAATTGACTTGAAATGCTCAGAGTGATTGTTTAGCCATTATGAAGTAATTTCAGTGTTTAAAATTGATGATTTAAAGGTTTATACTTTATGATTTATACTTCTTTGAATCTCAGCGGAAATGTGTATTTTCACCATACCATGTTATTGCATTGTTTTATTTGTTGTTTGACAAATTTCAATAAATTGTCAGAAATAAACGTCACTTGGTTTTTGAAAAAAGGGTTTTTTACATTTCATTACATTACTATTTTAATTTAAACATATAAATTGAATTTAACATAAACATATATATACAACATTAAATAAATACACTGTGTGGGATTTATCACTTAGGTGTGTATAATACATTTTCAACACCTTGAGTGATAAAATAAAACACTAACACAGTGTTTTCAAAATAAACACTTTTGTCAGTGTTGTTTTAACACTAGCAAAGATGGACCTGTATGTTTAAAGTGTTCATCTTAACACCAATGCTGATAAATCTCCCAACATAGTTTTGCTATGAGGGTGGTCTTAATGCTTTAGATTTTAATATCATTAACCAGACTTTTAAAATGAACTGGATCAAGAATTGTTTATCTAATAATAAGTTACCCTGGTTTAACCTAATCGATTCTTCAAACATGGTGGTGGCCTTACATTTCTATTGATCTGTAACTTTAAATTACCGTGCAGTAGATTAGTTAATGCACGGTAACTTCAAAAACTGCATTAACTAATCTTCTGCACGGTAACTCTATTAACTGCATCTACTCATCTATTGCACTGTAACTTCAATAACTGCATTAACTAATCTTCTGCACGGTAACTCTATTAACTGCATTAACTAATCTTCTGCACTGTAACTTCAATAACTGCATTAACTAATCTTCTGCACGGTAACTCTATTAACTGCATTAACTAATCTTCTGCACGGTAACTTCAATAACTGCATTAACTAATCTTCTGCACGGTAACTCTATTAACTGCATTAACTAATCTTCTGCACTGTAACTTCAATAACTGCATTAACTAATCTTCTGCACGGTAACTCTATTAACTGCATTAACTAATCTTCTGCACTGTAACTTCAATAACTGCATTAACTAATCTACTGCACGGTAACTCTATTAACTGCATCTACTCATCTATTGCACTGTAACTTCAATAACTGCATTAACTAATCTACTGCACTGTAACTCTATTAACTGCATCTACTCATCTATTGCACTGTAACTTCAATAACTGCATTAACTAATCTACTGCACTGTAACCTATAAACTGCATCTACTCATCTATTGCACTGTAACTTCAATAACTGCATTAACTAATCTTCTGCACGGTAACTCTATTAACTGCATCTACTCATCTATTGCACTGTAACTTCAATAACTGCATTAACTAATCTACTGCACTGTAACTCTATTAACTGCATCTACTCATCTATTGCACTGTAACTATTAACTGCATCTACTCATCTACTGCACTGTAACTTCAATAACTGCATTAACTAATCTACTGCACTGTAACTCTATTAACTGCATCTACTCATCTATTGCACTGTAACTATTATCTGCATACTCATCTATTGCACTGTAACTTCAATAACTGCATTAACTAATCTACTGCACTGTAACTCTATTAACTGCATCTACTCATCTATTGCACTGTAACTATTATCTGCATCTACTCATCTACTGCACTGTAACTATTATCTGCATCTACTCATCTATTGCACTGTAACTTCAATAACTGCATTAACTAATCTACTGCACGGTAACTCTATTAACTGCATCTACTCATCTATTGCACTGTAACTTCAATAACTGCATTAACTAATCTACTGCACGGTAACTCTATTAACTGCATCTACTCATCTATTGCACGGTAACTTCAATAACTGCATTAACTAATCTACTGCACGGTAACTCTATTAACTGCATCTACTCATCTATTGCACTGTAACTTCAATAACTGCATTAACTAATCTACTGCACTGTAACTCTATTAACTGCATCTACTCATCTATTGCACTGTAACTTCAATAACTGCATTAACTAATCTACTGCACTGTAACCTATAAACTGCATCTACTCATCTATTGCACTGTAACTTCAATAACTGCATTAACTAATCTACTGCACTGTAACTATAAACTGCATCTACTCATCTATTGCACTGTAACTTCAATAACTGCATTAACTAATCTACTGCTCTGCAACCTATAAACTGCATTAACTCGTTTACTCCACCGTAACTTCAAAAACTGCATTAACTCACCTATTGCACTGCAACTTTAATAGCCAATGTCAATAATTTATGCATACCTAAGTCACTTGCACTATTTTAGACTAAATTAATATCTGTTCATATCCACCTGTACATTAATGTTCATAGTATATAGTCATCTGTATATATTGTTCATAGTATATACCTACTGTCATATTTTCATAGAACATTCCTACTGCAAAATATTTTTATAGTCCATGCCCACTGTATTATATTCTCTCATATTGTACTCTGTATTTATTCTAACTGTATATCCTGCACTTGCTAACTGCACTTCTGGTTAGAGCTAAACTACATTTCGGTACACTGTACTTGTATATGTGTAATGACAATAAAGTTTAATCTAATCTAATCTAATCTTATCTAAATGTAGTAAATTACCTATTAAACTGTCAAATTTTCATAAACAAGCCCTAGAATCCTGGAAGATTGCTTTAAAGTTTAAAGTATAATTTCTCCCCACACACGTGTATTCTTTGGAACAATGAAAATATTTTATATGGTAACATATCACTTTTTTTCATTGAATAGGTGAATCAAATATATTTTTTGTTTCTGATTTGTTCAATGCTGATGAGAACCTTCTTTCCTTTCCTGACTTTGTGTCTTTGAAAGGTGAAACAATCTCACTAAAAGATTTGAATAAAGTTACTAAAAGTATTTCTGTCAGTTTAAAAACTTTGTTTAAAGCACATTTATGTTATGGCTGTGTAAACAACAATTTTCCTACACTTGTGTTTAATGGTGTTTATTTATTAGATAAAAAATGCTTTTTTATTTTAGAAAGGCTCTTTCTTCAACTCCAGGATGCCCCTTTAAAGCATCTAAATGGAGGATCTGTTATCCGAACTCTGAATTAAAAAACGCATGGACCTTTCTCACAAACTTTTTATCCCAAGTACTCCAATATTCCAATACAATCCTTAGAGTAATTGTACAGAAATGTGTAAATAATGGATATTAATTTATTTTCTGTAATAACTATCATGAAAACAGTTTACATTTATTTTGCCGTTACTTTTACAGTTATGCATCTTGCAAATGCTTTTATCCAAATCGACTTATAGAGCTTTAGAAATAATACATTTATCAGTATGTTTGTCTTCTTGTTAATTGCTTGTTTTCTATTTTATTTTCTAAGATGCCAATAAGATGAATTTTTCTCAGAAACCTGTAAACAAATGAATCTGTAATATAGAAGTCATGTAAAACACACAGACACACAGATAATAAAATGTATAATGTCTTTATTTATTTACAGTTTTTCATGCACAAGATTAAATTTTAACACACAATGTTTTTACTTTTAACACACAATAGTTTTTTTAATGCACAAGGTTATTTTTTTAATGCACAAGGTTTTTTTTTAATGCACATGGTTTTTTTTAATACAAAAGGTTTTTATTTTTAATGCACAAGGTTATTTTTTTAATGCACAAGGTTATTTTGTTAATGCACAAGGTTTTTTTTTTAATGCACATGGTTTTTTTAATACACAAGGTTTTTATTTTTAATGCACAAGATTTTTTTTTTTAATGCACAAGAGGTTTTTTCTGCACAGGAGGTTTTTCATGTCAGAGGTCAGATGATGGCAGTAGAGAGGCGATCAAACAGTCTTTAAGACTCTCAATGGAAGGAACTATTGAAGCGGTTGTGCTTGTTGATCCACAGATGTTTCAGTTTTGGATCGTGCAGGTATCGCTCAAGCAGCAGCTGTCGTTCCAGTAACATCTTCTCTCTCCTTCTTTTCTTCTCTTCTTTCTCTCTGATCATTTGCTCTGCCCATTCGAGGCGAACAAGCGGTCCGTTCCTCTTCTTCCAAGTGTTCAGTTGCTGAGTCTCCCTCTTGGGTCGATAGGAAGAATTAACATGGAATAATGGTATCTTTTGTTCCCTCGGTTTCTGAGGAGCATCGTGTGTTTCTTTAATAGAGTCACATTCCTCTTCATCAGAGTCGTTCTCATGTTCATCAGTGATGTATTCAAACACGTCCACCTGGATGGGAGAGACTTTGCACAGGACCTCGCTGTCATTCTCCATCCAACACAGAATGGCTTTTGGCTTCACCGCAGCTTCCAGCGCTTTATGATGTGTAGTCTTCATCTCACCGGGAGTGAACGTCCTTCCCGTGTACTTCACATACTCATTTTCGATGTCAATATCCATCAGGACGACTTGTGGAGGCGAGTCAAACGGTAAGGTGTCCGGCGTTGGCTTTACGTCAGAACGTGGAAGGATTTGGCTGTGATGATCTACTTGAATCATCACTTTCTGTTCCTCCGACGACTGAAAGGATGCAGAACTCGTCAGAGATATCGCTCCATCCGTTACCGGTGTTGTTATTTGACAAACCAGCAGCGGTTCCTTCACTGATGGTAGTGTTCGCTTCACGCCAGCCGGTGCCACCGACTCTGGAAAGATCCTGTCAGCCAGAGACGGCTCTTCAACCGCAGGCAGGGGTCTGATCTCCACAGCCGGTGGTCTCAAGTGTCGTGAGGTGTTGTAAACTCTTACGGGATCCCCTGCTGATAGCAGAGGTCTGATCACAGGTCTGATCTCGTCAGCTGGTAGAGTGGAGGTTGGAGGGACCCGGTTAAGCATCACTGGGCGTCCGACCGATGGCAGGGATTGGATGTCGGTGACCGGTGGAGTTGGAGGGTCAGATGCCTCTTTAACCACCATTGGCTCTGGCACTGACGGCATCTGGTGGACACTGATGGTCTCTTTCTCCTCTTCGTTCTCCTTCTCACTCGTGTCCTCCATCTCGCTCCATTCGTCTGCATCACACTGTAAAACACGATGAGATCAATAAGTCAGCGACTCATCAATAAAAGTGAAAAGCTGGAACAGACATGTTCTGATCTTTAGGACAGTGGTTCTCTACGGGATCTGACTGAGCTGAAGGTTGAGAAGCTGTTTTAGGACAATCGCGTTTCATTGTTTAGCTTTTGTGTGTTAAAACAAAGACGCTGAAAAGCAAAGCCTGCACTCATGACTGAGAACAGCGTATCGGCTAGCAGAAGCAGATCGAGCAGATATTGTGTCATATGATGTGATATTGTATATGACATACTTCTATATATGCCCAGTGAAGCTATTTCAAATAAACAGGTTCAACTTCATATTAAACTGTGACAAGAAACGTAAAGTGTTGTGAAGTTACATGATAGACTGATGTCCCTCTCGAGCTCGATGTGATAAATCAATAAACATTTAGATTCAGATGTCCTAAACATGTCGCTAATTCTTTCTTATTGTTGAATTAAAGTCAACATTCAGGTTTACGGTGTGATGATGCTAAAACCAAAGGAATCTCTTACCGCTGATTCCTCAATCTGATCGATTTCAGTCGATTCTTGATCTGACAAGCAGAAGAAGAAAAGGCATCGAAACGAGTCGATTAATCTGCTCAACAGTGTCATTTTCAAACGCTGAATGCTGAAGAAAACTTAACATCAGTTTGTAACTCAAACTATCAACAGAAAGTCTCTTTCGACTGCAGCCGCTGATCTGTCAAGTTGCTAGGTAATCCCAGATGTGACGTCATCACCCGAGTTACGGTGTTTTCTTTTTCATCTTCTTTCAAACAAACAGGCAATTCAACAAACAATTCACAAAACATTAAGCAAATAAACACACAAAGCAGCACAATAATCTAATACACAATGATAATACATCGATATAAATGTTAAAACAAGGACATAACGTGGAGATTTATACATTTATACGGTTTTAGCAGCAACAATAACCTGAGGCCCAAACTTAACTTCCACTCGACCTCCGCAAAGAATCAATAACTGTTGAATATGTTTACATTCATTTAATTTGATACAGTTAAAATAAAATATCACCATAAAACAATAAATAACACAAATAAATCAATAATCATTTCATATAAATAAAGTTTTATAACCAAACACAGACCGGAAATTAACTTCGGACCAGAGTTGTGTAAACTAGCTATGTGAAATATATATTAATTCACTAATAATAATGTTGATTCTATGAAAAATAAATTATACGTGAAGATGGAAAAACATGTTATATATTTTAATTCATATCCATTGGCACTCATTCTCTTATTCATATTGTTTTCTGTTTAGTACTGTATGTATCTTTATAGTGTTGGTTTAATTATTGTTGAATGTGTTATTCTGGATGCACAGTTCACTATCAGCCAATCAGCCAATCAGATGACGTTACGTCACTATACGGGCACAGGTTCAGGGTCTTGTTTTAGGATGAATTGCTTGGTTGTTCCCATATAAATTCTGTATAAATAACAAAGTTAGAGAAGTGCATTTTAAAATTCTACACAAAATGAATGTAAAATGTTTGATTACGTGGTGGTTTTCTATATTTTACATGGCAAATATTATATTCATAAACAAAAGTTTGCAAAATCTGCACTTAACTGCAATTTATTTTTGTTAGAATTGGAGAACTTAAAAAAATCTCTTTTGCTCATAAACAACCAAAAAAATTTTAAGTTGTTAAAATTTATGCAGGCGTTTTTTTCAATTTAATGTTCCGTCTATTTTTATGGATGGTCTTTTGTTTAAATATTTGTTTATATATATATAAATATAATTTTTTTTGTGGATTTAGAATGTGTCCATAGGAAAGAGGAGAAATACTTGCTGTTATTTTCTGTATTTATTTATTTTCATTTTTTTCTTTATTATTTATTAATCTTTTTTTCCTCTTAGTGTGATATGTATAATATTGCTTCTTTCAAAGATTTCTTTGAATAAAAAAAATAAAAAATAAAAAGAAATCTTGTTTTAGGATGAACAGGAGCTCATAATTCATTTCTGTCATAACTCTAGTTGGTCAGGTGGGGTCGCTATTCTACTCTATAATGGATTGGAGGGAAAATGTATAGAAACACTTTCTTCAGGGATAGGAAGATGGATTATCTCAGTTGTTCTCTTGAATAACAATGTCTTTATAATGGCTAACTCACACTGTACTTGTATATGTGTAATGACAATAAAGTTGAATCTCATCTAATCTAATCTAATCTAATCTAATCTAATCTAATCTAATCTAATCTAATCTAATCTAATCTAATCTAATCTAATCTAATCTAATCTAATCTAATCTAATTTTATCTAAATGTAGTAAATTACCTATTAAACTGTCAAATTTTCATAAACAAGCCCTATTGTAACCTGAGGTTACACTATTCAAACTTTTTTTCATGAATAGGTGAATCAAATATATTTTTTGTTTCTGATTTGTTCAATGCTGATGAGAACCTTCTTTCCTTTCCTGACTTTGTGTCTTTGAAAGGTGAAACAATCTCACTAAAAGATTTGAATAAAGTTACTAAAAGTATTTCTGTCAGTTTAAAAACTTTGTTTAAAGCACATTTATGTTATGGCTGTGTAAACAACAATTTTCCTACACTTGTGTTTAATGGTGTTTATTTATTAGATAAAAAATGCTTTTTTATTTTAGAAAGGCTCTTTCTTCAACTCCAGGATGCCCCTTTAAAGCATCTAAATGGAGGATCTGTTATCCGAACTCTGAATTAAAAAACGCATGGACCTTTCTCACAAACTTTTTATCCCAAGTACTCCAATATTCCAATACAATCCTTAGAGTAATTGTACAGAAATGTGTAAATAATGGATATTAATTTATTTTCTGTAATAACTATCATGAAAACAGTTTACATTTATTTTGCCGTTACTTTTACAGTTATTCATCATGCAAATGCTTTTATCCAAATCGACTTATAGAGCTTTAGAAATAATACATTTATTAGTATGTTTGTCTTCTTGTTAATTGCTTGTTTTCTATTTTATTTTCTAAGATGCCAATAAGATGAATTTTTCTCAGAGACCTGTAAACAAATGAATCTGTAATATAGAAGTCATTTAAAAACACACAGACACACAGATTATGAAATGTATAATGTCTTTATTTATTTACAGTTTTTCATGCACAAGATTAAATTTTAACACACGATTATTTTACTTTTAACACACAATGTTTTTACTTTTAACACACAATGGTTTTACTTTTAACACACAATGGTTTTTTAATGCACAAGGTTTTTATTTTTAATGCACAAGGTTATTTTTTTAATGCACATGGTTTTTTTTAATACAAAAGGTTTTTATTTTTAATGCACAGGATTTTTTTTTTAATGCACAAGAGGTTTTTCTGCACAGGAGGTTTTTCATGTCAGAGGTCAGATGATGGCAGTAGAGAGGCGATCAAACAGTCTTTAAGACTCTCAATGGAAGGAACTATTGAAGCGGTTGTGCTTGTTGATCCACAGATGTTTCAGTTTTGGATCGTGCAGGTATCGCTCAAGCAGCAGCTGTTGTTCCAGTAACATCTTCTCTCTCCTTCTTTTCTTCTCTTCTTTCTCTCTGATCATTTGCTCTGCCCATTCGAGGCGAACAAGCGGTCCGTTCCTCTTCTTCCAAGTGTTCAGTTGCTGAGTCTCCCTCTTGGGTCGATAGGAAGAATTAACATGGAATAATGGTATCTTTTGTTCCCTCGGTTTCTGAGGAGCATCGTGTGTTTCTTTAATAGAGTCACATTCCTCTTCATCAGAGTCGTTCTCATGTTCATCAGTGATGTATTCAAACACGTCCACCTGGATGGGAGAGACTTTGCACAGGACCTCGCTGTCATTCTCCATCCAACACAGAATGGCTTGTGGCTTCACCGCAGCTTCCAGCGCTTTATGATGTGTAGTCTTCATCTCACCGGGAGTGAACGTCCTTCCCGTGTACTTCACATACTCATTTTCGATGTCAATATCCATCAGGACGACTTGTGGAGGCGAGTCAAACGGTAAGGTGTCCGGCGTTGGCTTTACGTCAGAACGTGGAAGGATTTGG
This sequence comes from Barbatula barbatula, assembly GCF_947034865.1. Taxonomy (NCBI): domain Eukaryota; kingdom Metazoa; phylum Chordata; class Actinopteri; order Cypriniformes; family Nemacheilidae; genus Barbatula; species Barbatula barbatula. Next base: position 22,415,124 of record NC_136778.1, on the reverse strand, counting down.
CTGTGATGATCTACTTGAATCATCACTTTCTGTTCCTCCGACGACTGAAAGGATGCAGAACTCGTCAGAGATATCGCTCCATCCGTTACCGGTGTTGTTATTTGACAAACCAGCAGCGGTTCCTTCACTGATGGTAGTGTTCGCTTCACGCCAGCCGGTGCCACCGACTCTGGAAAGATCCTGTCAGCCAGAGACGGCTCTTCAACCGCAGGCAGGGGTCTGATCTCCACAGCCGGTGGTCTCAAGTGTCGTGAGGTGTTGTAAACTCTTACGGGATCCCCTGCTGATAGCAGAGGTCTGATCACAGGTCTGATCTCGTCAGCTGGTAGAGTGGAGGTTGGAGGGACCCGGTTAAGCATCACTGGGCGTCCGACCGATGGCAGGGATTGGATGTCGGTGACCGGTGGAGTTGGAGGGTCAGATGCCTCTTTAACCACCATTGGCTCTGGCACTGACGGCATCTGGTGGACACTGATGGTCTCTTTCTCCTCTTCGTTCTCCTTCTCACTCGTGTCCTCCATCTCGCTCCATTCGTCTGCATCACACTGTAAAACACGATGAGATCAATAAGTCAGCGACTCATCAATAAAAGTGAAAAGCTGGAACAGACATGTTCTGATCTTTAGGACAGTGGTTCTCTACGGGATCTGACTGAGCTGAAGGTTGAGAAGCTGTTTTAGGACAATCGCGTTTCATTGTTTAGCTTTTGTGTGTTAAAACAAAGACGCTGAAAAGCAAAGCCTGCACTCATGACTGAGAACAGCGTATCGGCTAGCAGAAGCAGATCGAGCAGATATTGTGTCATATGATGTGATATTGTATATGACATACTTCTATATATGCCCAGTGAAGCTATTTCAAATAAACAGGTTCAACTTCATATTAAACTGTGACAAGAAACGTAAAGTGTTGTGAAGTTACATGATAGACTGATGTCCCTCTCGAGCTCGATGTGATAAATCAATAAACATTTAGATTCAGATGTCCTAAACATGTCGCTAATTCTTTCTTATTGTTGAATTAAAGTCAACATTCAGGTTTACGGTGTGATGATGCTAAAACCAAAGGAATCTCTTACCGCTGATTCCTCAATCTGATCGATTTCAGTCGATTCTTGATCTGACAAGCAGAAGAAGAAAAGGCATCGAAACGAGTCGATTAATCTGCTCAACAGTGTCATTTTCAAACGCTGAATGCTGAAGAAAACTTAACATCAGTTTGTAACTCAAACTATCAACAGAAAGTCTCTTTCGACTGCAGCCGCTGATCTGTCAAGTTGCTAGGTAATCCCAGATGTGACGTCATCACCCGAGTTACGGTGTTTTCTTTTTCATCTTCTTTCAAACAAACAGGCAATTCAACAAACAATTCACAAAACATTAAGCAAATAAACACACCAAGCAGCACAATAATCTAATACACAATGATAATAAATCGATATAAATGTTAAAACAAGGACATAACGTCGAGATTTATACATTTATACGGTTTTAGCAGCAACAATAACCTGAGGCCCAAACTTAACTTCCACTCGACCTCCGCAAAGAATCAATAACTGTTGAATATGTTTACATTCATTTAATTTGATACAGTTAAAATAAAATATCACCATAAAACAATAAATAACACAAATAAATCAATAATCGTTTCATATAAATAAAGTTTTATAACCAAACACAGACCGGAAATTAACTTCGGACCAGAGTTGTGTAAACTAGCTATGTGAAATATATATTAATTCACTAATAATAATGTTGATTCTATGAAAAATAAATTATACGTGAAGATGGAAAAACATGTTATATATTTTAATTCATATCCATTGGCACTCATTCTCTTATTCATATTGTTTTCTGTTTAGTACTGTATGTATCTTTATAGTGTTGGTTTAATTATTGTTGAATGTGTTATTCTGGATGCACAGTTCACTATCAGCCAATCAGCCAATCAGATGACGTTACGTCACTATACGGGCACAGGTTCAGGGTCTTGTTTTAGGATGAATTGCTTGGTTGTTCCCATATAAATTCTGTATAAATAACAAAGTTACAGAAGTGCATTTTAAAATTCTACACAAAATGAATGTAAAATGTTTGATTACGTGGTGGTTTTCTATATTTTACATGGCAAATATTATATTCATAAACAAAAGTTCGCAAAATCTGCACTTAACTGCAATTTATTTTTGTTAGAATTGGAGAACTTAAAAAAATCTCTTTTGCTCATAAACAACCAAAAAAATTTTAAGTTGTTAAAATTTATGCAGGCGTTTTTTTCAATTTAATGTTCCGTCTATTTTTATGGATGGTCTTTTGTTTAAATATTTTTTTATATATATATAAATATAATTTTTTTTGTGGATTTAGAATGTGTCCATAGGAAAGAGGAGAAATACTTGCTGTTATTTTCTGTATTTATTTATTTTCATTTTTTTCTTTATTATTTATTAATCTTTTTTTCCCTCTTAGTGTGATATGTATAATATTGCTTCTTTCAAAGATTTCTTTGAATAAAAAAAGAAAAAATAAAAAGAAATCTTGTTTTAGGATGAACAGGAGCTCATAATTCATTTCTGTCATAACTCTAGTTGGTCAGGTGGGGTCGCTATTCTACTCTATAATGGATTGGAGGGGAAATGTATAGAAACACTTTCTTCAGGGATAGGAAGATGGATTATCTCAGTTGTTCTCTTGAATAACAATGTCTTTATAATGGCTAACTCACACTGTACTTGTATATGTGTAATGACAATAAAGTTGAATCTAATCTAATCTAATCTAATCTAATCTAATCTAATCTAATTTAATCTAATCTTATCAAAATGTAATAAATTACCTATTAAACTGTCAAATTTTCATAAACAAGCCCTATTGTAACCTGAGGTTACACTATTCAAACTTTTTTTCATTGAATAGGTGAATCAAATATATTTTTTGTTTCTGATTTGTTCAATGCTGATGAGAACCTTCTTTCCTTTCCTGACTTTGTGTCTTTGAAAGGTGAAACAATCTCACTAAAAGATTTGAATAAAGTTACTAAAAGTATTTCTGTCAGTTTAAAAACTTTGTTTAAAGCACATTTATGTTATGGCTGTGTAAACAACAATTTTCCTACACTTGTGTTTAATGGTGTTTATTTATTAGATAAAAAATGCTTTTTTATTTTAGAAAGGCTCTTTCTTCAACTCCAGGATGCCCCTTTAAAGCATCTAAATGGAGGATCTGTTATCCGAACTCTGACTTAAAAAACGCATGGACCTTTCTCACAAACTTTTTATCCCAAGTACTCCAATATTCCAATACAATCCTTAGAGTAATTGTACAGAAATGTGTAAATAATGGATATTAATTTATTTTCTGTAATAACTATCATGAAAACAGTTTACATTTATTTTGCCGTTACTTTTACAGTTATGCATCTTGCAAATGCTTTTATCCAAATCGACTTATAGAGCTTTAGAAATAATACATTTATTAGTATGTTTGTCTTCTTGTTAATTGCTTGTTTTCTATTTTATTTTCTAAGATGCCAATAAGATGAATTTTTCTCAGAGACCTGTAAACAAATGAATCTGTAATATAGAAGTCATGTAAAACACACAGACACACAGATAATAAAATGTATAATGTCTTTATTTATTTACAGTTTTTCATGCACAAGATTAAATTTTAACACACAATGTTTTTACTTTTAACACACAACGGATTTTTAATGCACAAGGTTATTTTTTTAATGCACAAGGTTATTTTGTTAATGCACATGGTTTTTTTAATACACAAGGTTTTTATTTTTAATGCACAAGATTTTTTTTTTTTAATGCACAAGAGGTTTTTCTGCACAGGAGGTTTTTCATGTCAGAGGTCAGATGATGGCAGTAGAGAGGCGATCAAACAGTCTTTAAGACTCTCAATGGAAGGAACTATTGAAGCGGTTGTGCTTGTTGATCCACAGATGTTTCAGTTTTGGATCGTGCAGGTATCGCTCAAGCAGCAGCTGTCGTTCCAGTAACATCTTCTCTCTCCTTCTTTTCTTCTCTTCTTTCTCTCTGATCATTTGCTCTGCCCATTCGAGGCGAACAAGCGGTCCGTTCCTCTTCTTCCAAGTGTTCAGTTGCTGAGTCTCCCTCTTGGGTCGATAGGAAGAATTAACATGGAATAATGGTATCTTTTGTTCCCTCGGTTTCTGAGGAGCATCGTGTGTTTCTTCAATAGAGTCACATTCCTCTTCATCAGAGTCGTTCTCATGTTCATCAGTGATGTATTCAAACACGTCCACCTGGATGGGAGAGACTTTGCACAGGACCTCGCTGTCATTCTCCATCCAACACAGAATGGCTTTTGGCTTCACCGCAGCTTCCAGCGCTTTATGATGTGTAGTCTTCATCTCACCGGGAGTGAACGTCCTTCCCGTGTACTTCACATACTCATTTTCGATGTCAATATCCATCAGGACAACTTGTGGAGGCGAGTCAAACGGTAAGGTGTCCGGCGTTGGCTTTACGTCAGAACGTGGAAGGATTTGGCTGTGATGATCTACTTGAATCATCACTTTCTGTTCCTCCGACGACTGAAACGATGCAGAACTCGTCAGAGATATCGCTCCATCCGTTACCGGTGTTGTTATTTGACAAACCAGCAGCGGTTCCTTCACTGATGGTAGTGTTCGCTTCACGCCAGCCGGTGCCACCGACTCTGGAAAGATCCTGTCAGCCAGAGACGGCTCTTCAACCGCAGGCAGGGGTCTGATCTCCACAGCCGGTGGTCTCAAGTGTCGTGAGGTGTTGTAAACTCTTACGGGATCCCCTGCTGATAGCAGAGGTCTGATCACAGGTCTGATCTCGTCAGCTGGTAGAGTGGAGGTTGGAGGGACCCGGTTAAGCATCACTGGGCGTCCGACCGATGGCAGGGATTGGATGTCGGTGACCGGTGGAGTTGGAGGGTCAGATGCCTCTTTAACCACCATTGGCTCTGGCACTGACGGCATCTGGTGGACACTGATGGTCTCTTTCTCCTCTTCGTTCTCCTTCTCACTCGTGTCCTCCATCTCGCTCCATTCGTCTGCATCACACTGTAAAACACGATGAGATCAATAAGTCAGCGACTCATCAATAAAAGTGAAAAGCTGGAACAGACATGTTCTGATCTTTAGGACAGTGGTTCTCTACGGGATCTGACTGAGCTGAAGGTTGAGAAGCTGTTTTAGGACAATCGCGTTTCATTGTTTAGCTTTTGTGTGTTAAAACAAAGACGCTGAAAAGCAAAGCCTGCACTCATGACTGAGAACAGCGTATCGGCTAGCAGAAGCAGATCGAGCAGATATTGTGTCATATGATGTGATATTGTATATGACATACTTCTATATATGCCCAGTGAAGCTATTTCAAATAAACAGGTTCAACTTCATATTAAACTGTGACAAGAAACGTAAAGTGTTGTGAAGTTACATGATAGACTGATGTCCCTCTCGAGCTCGATGTGATAAATCAATAAACATTTAGATTCAGATGTCCTAAACATGTCGCTAATTCTTTCTTATTGTTGAATTAAAGTCAACATTCAGGTTTACGGTGTGATGATGCTAAAACCAAAGGAATCTCTTACCGCTGATTCCTCAATCTGATCGATTTCAGTCGATTCTTGATCTGACAAGCAGAAGAAGAAAAGGCATCGAAACGAGTCGATTAATCTGCTCAACAGTGTCATTTTCAAACGCTGAATGCTGAAGAAAACTTAACATCAGTTTGTAACTCAAACTATCAACAGAAAGTCTCTTTCGACTGCAGCCGCTGATCTGTCAAGTTGCTAGGTAATCCCAGATGTGACGTCATCACCCGAGTTACGGTGTTTTCTTTTTCATCTTCTTTCAAACAAACAGGCAATTCAACAAACAATTCACAAAACATTAAGCAAATAAACACACCAAGCAGCACAATAATCTAATACACAATGATAATATATCGATATAAATGTTAAAACAAGGACATAACGTGGAGATTTATACATTTATACGGTTTTAGCAGCAACAATAACCTGAGGCCCAAACTTAACTTCCACTCGACCTCCGCAAAGAATCAATAACTGTTGAATATGTTTACATTCATTTAATTTGATACAGTTAAAATAAAATATCACCATAAAACAATAAATAACACAAATAAATCAATAATCGTTTCATATAAATAAAGTTTTATAACCAAACACAGACCGGAAATTAACTTCGGACCAGAGTTGTGTAAACTAGCTATGTGAAATATATATTAATTCACTAATAATAATGTTGATTCTATGAAAAATAAATTATACGTGAAGATGGAAAAACATGTTATATATTTTAATTCATATCCATTGGCACTCATTCTCTTATTCATATTGTTTTCTGTTTAGTACTGTATGTATCTTTATAGTGTTGGTTTAATTATTGTTGAATGTGTTATTCTGGATGCACAGTTCACTATCAGCCAATCAGCCAATCAGATGACGTTACGTCACTATACGGGCACAGGTTCAGGGTCTGGACGCAGCCTATGTGTCGTGTTGCTTTAATAAAAAAGTGAGCGCATGCGCACTGTGCAGTGCGCAGCCATATCTTGCGATGGAAGCGGATGTTTTTGCCCTCTGGCTTCTTCTCAACGGATGTTTCAACAATATTAACAAAAACTGAGATTAAATATGCGAAGAAACTTTATTGACTTCCAATCTTCTCAGGATTTAAGAATAACGAGGTCAGGGAGCAACTGACATATCACATCATCATCATCATCATCATCATCATCATATTTCTTCGTTGTGAGATCATGCTGGGTGATGCGTTTGGACATCGCGTTGATTCAAGCGTTGGAAATAAAGCCGTGAAGATTAACAGATCCAAAGAAATCCTGAGGAAGAGAGGAAGAATTGTGCTCAATAAGGACAACAGAGACACTGCAAACATCAGCAAAACATGCTATAAACCTTCATTAACTACACGTGACGAGACTAAACCAGCTACTAATAAACAGGTAACCACTATTAGCACATAACATTCAAACTCTTACAGTTTACATTATCATCCGTTTACCATTCAAACGTCTTTATGGGGTGTGTGTTTGGGTTTTGTCCTGGTAGATTTTAATGGTGTTTTTTTGCTTCCCATCCACCTGATGACATCCCACCAAACTATTGTGGTTTCCATAAAAACCAATATAATTCCTACTACAACCATTCCATTCATTTCGAACCTCTTTGAAATGAAAATCTTCATGTAGTCAGATTTTCTAACATTGTTCTTTGTTTGTCTTTAACAGTCAAAAACAGAAAGATGTGACCGAGTACATCACACCAGTCATCTCTCTTTGAACCTGAACGATGGAAGACAGCACAGAAATGCTCCCGACAACACTGAGCTTGCCAAAACACACGAAAGTGTGACACGCCGAGAGAAGATGAACGTTTGTTCTGAGCCGTCGTTTGACGCAGAGAAGACGTACGCTGGAGCCAAGTTCAGCGAGCCTCCCTCGCCCAGTGTCCTCCCAAAGCCGCCCAGCCATTGGGTGGGAGAACACGTGCGTCGGGATGCGGCTGCGCAGAGCGCCTGCAGTAAAGAGCAGATGTCTGTGTGCCTGAAAACTCTGTTGAAGCTCCACGAGAAACCATGAGATACCAAGAGATAGACAAAATTACTACGGTAATTGAAGAGAAAAGGTATATGGGCTGTTGACATCATGCAACAGATGCTGAATTTGGCAATCTTTTCGAGTAGAGTGAGGATTTAAGACATTCAGACGTGGGTACTGTTTGTTTCTTAGTTAAAGAGTGAGCGTAGTGCTTGATTCGGAGTCTCCCTGCATCACAATGGTTTTAACGTCCCATTCACGCAGGAGTCGACGACGTCTACATTTTTGCACAAGACAGGAAAGTCTATAAAAATGTTTAACTTGTGTTGGTCACAAGATAAGCCGTTTGTATTGCACAACCCTCATGATTCATGTATGTTATGGTAAAGTTTACCAGATATTGAAGCACTGTGTGACTAGTCCTCATTTCGGTTTTCATTTTCTCAAACATGTACAATTGTGCACATGTTCTGTCATACATTGAAATCTGTAAATCCTTCTTCTTGAACTTCTTTCACTGCCAAAAGATTTGTTTGTAACATTTGCATCAGTTAAAAACAGATTTGAGAGTATAATTAAATTTTTATCTAGCGATAATGAAATAAAGATTCTTTGTCCCTGTAATTTCTATGTTTTGTGACTAGTGAGATCAATATTCAGGTCACATGCTCTCAGTAAGTGCAATGAACGGATTCTCTTGGTCTACGAAATTGCAGGTCCTCACTTCTGTCCAGTTACAGCAGTCGAAAATGTAAATTGATATGATATTTGAAAAGAATTTGCCTTTTGGTCAAACTGTAAAGATGTGCAGGGTTGGGTCAATTTCACATTTAAACAACGCTTTTCATGTTGAATGTTTCCGAACCCGAAAACCAGCGAGTGATTTCTCTTCATCTCATCTACCAGTACAGAATTTCCATCATCATTAAGAGCACTGTCAACTATCACACAAACTTGATCTTGTTGATAAAATCTGTATGAAATTCCTCACAAATTATTTTATGGATTAAAACAGAATAAAATCAGAGTTGTATTATCTGTTGATTTTTTTTTTAGGCATTCCTCATAAACAATGTTCATTTCACAATGCATTATATTATATTCTTGACTCATTCCAGAGGTATGTGCTCTTGGATACACGTTTTTTACGTTATTTACCTCCATTTTAAAAGAAGGATCTGATCCTAGCCGACGAGACGTCATGTTAAAACATTAAAGCAGTCCAAAAAATTGATTTCATCAAACATTTGAGGTTTCTGTAGGTCAACCGGCACTTGCAGCACCAAGGTCATAGGTTGGATTCAAAGAAAGGTGCACATGAAGTCAACCTCTGGTCTGTGTCTGATTATAATATAACAATGACATTCATATTCAATATATAAAATTATATTAAAACTACTTATAAAAACAGTTGTTGATTCTTTGTTGAGGTCTACCGGCAGTTTATGTTGTTGCTGCAAAAACATTCACAGTAATAATTATATTTCAAACTGTTCACTTTTCCTTTGACTAATTGTAATGACAATCATGAGATTCATTCAGATGTGATCAAAACTAAAATTCAAATAAAGGACCATAATGGATTTTAATCATTTTGTATATATGATATATATTTATAAATATAAGCTTTGGTAAAATGTTTGACTTTTTTACTCATTTGACAACAATGATAATATGAAAGTTGATCAAATAAATACACATTTGATATAATAAGTCATCTCTCTACAATGCCCATATTTAGCCCCCTTGAATGTTTGAGATTATATCACAGACTTGTGTTTAACAGACGTTGCATCAGAATCACAGAAAAAAATAATAGTCACCTCTTAGATACATCAAAACAAGTTGTATAAAACACATTCAACAAACACAGGAGACACTTCATTTCCAAAGAATGATGACAGACACAACACAGAGCAAAGAAACACTTTACCATAAAGATCAATTCACATGTTAGTATGTCATTAAATGAAACAAACATACAGCAAAACAAACTTATCTTTTCAGGACCAGATAACAATGATTGTTTAACAATGACACGATCCTTCTAAACCAAAATTTGTATTTCACCAAAAAAAAAAAAGCAAGCTTTTCCTTGTTGACTAAAATTATAAACACTTGTAGCAAGAATATTTGTTGTTGACGAGTTGACAAAATGCGTTATTTGACCATAAAAGTACAAAATGAATTGTGTTTCTGTAGAATAAAAAGAAAGGAGCAGCAGTCACCGAGAGTATATAGACCAGTATATAATGTTGAAGAGTGTGTACGCTCCGGGGAAGATGAGCCGGGAGTATTTGTCTATAGCGTGTGTGTCTATTAATAAACTGCCGCGTGAAGGCCCTTGTTCATTATCCAAAACTAAATGCATCAGGAACTTCTCCTGTTTGCCTCCGTTCAGCTCGGACATGCCGTAGTTGCCGGTGGTCATCACGTCCACGTCACTGTAACTGCTGCTGTACATCATCTGCCCCGGATGAACTATTCCACACGTACACGGCAACTGCAGCATCATCACATCTCATTACAAATGATGTCATTGTGATAACTTCTAACTGAAGTGTCTTATCTTACCTTACTGCTTTGTGTCCTCTCTCTACGCTCCTGTAAGGTGGACAGGTAATTGACAGCGGCGTACTCGATCACAGACAGAAAGACGAAGACGAAGCTGACCCACAGGTAAATGTCCACAGCTTTGATGTACGACACTCGGGGCATGGAGGCGTTTACTCCCGTGATGATGGTGGACATGGTGAGCACCGTGGTGATGCCTGCAAAGGAACTCAAGGCGTCATAAATCTACAGCACTTGAATCACTTTCAATGAACAAGATCATTGTCAGTGTAAGAGATTTGTTCAATTATATTACATTTTATTAACATCTGCAATGATCCATTTCAGTATTTAAAGGAACAGTACGCCCAAAACTTCTGTCCTCATTTAAATTGTTCCAAAGAATTGTTTTGTTTTGCTTAGTTATTTGGAATAATGTTGGTAACCAAACAGTTCTGGGGCACCATTGACTACCATAGTAGGAGAAAAACTACTTTGGTAGTCAATGGTGCCCCAGAATGGTTTTGTTTGGGTCTATCCCTTTAATGTGTGAAAAAATTTATATGTACTTGTTTATGTACCTTTTTACACAAATTGAGAGTATTTTTCTTTGATTCGTTTACAGCTCTTGAAAGAGAAGTTATTTTGAGTTTATATTAATTTACTTTAAGCACAGTGTGTTTTTAGAAGCAATCGATAATTTACCGCCAAGAAACACTATGACCCTGAAAGAAACAATGAAATAGTTTGAAGGGACTAGTTTATTTCTATACAAGAAACTACTGCAAAGATAACAAAAGAAGAATTTCATTGGTTCGTGAGATGTACATGCACGGCGTCAGCTTTGGCATCATAATACAGTTAACACATAGAAATGTGCGATCATGTGAATGATGTGTAGCGTTTTCTCACCCAGAGGAACCCTGGCAGGAACGGCTCGCCGGTCGATCCAGAAGGACACCCAGGACAACATGACCATCAGAGTGGCCGGGAAGTAGGTCTGCAGCAGAAAGAAGAAGATATGACGCCGCAGAGTGAAGTTGATGTACAGACGATTGTACCAACCTGCAGGAGACAACGATAACATCAACACATACAGTGGGGCAAATAGGTATTTGATATATTCAAGTTTTCCCCACTTACAAAGAATGGAGAGATCTGTAATTTTCATCGTAGGAACACCTCAACTTTGAGAGACAGAATGTATATAAATAATCCAGAAAATCACATTGTATGATTTTTTTTATAATTTCCATTTTATTGCATGAATTAAGTATTTGATACAATAGAACTTTACATTTGGTACATAAACCCTTGTTTACAGTTACAGAGGTCCGACGTTTCCTGTAGTTCTTGTCCAGGTTTGGTCCACTCCTCCATACAGGTCTTCTACAGATGTTTCAGGTTTTGGGACTGTCGCTGGGCAACACAGAGTTTCAGCTCCCTCCATAGATTTTCAATGAAAATTACAGATCTCTCCATTCTTTGTAAGTGGGGAAATCAGCAGGGTATCAAACACTTATTTGCCCCACTGTACATAACCATAATCCACAGAACATATAATCTACTGGAGTGAAACACAAAGTCATTACTGTCAATAGAAGATGACCGTGTGTGTGATACCTGTACTGCTGTAGAAGGCCAACTTAGAAGTGGTGTGAAACTCTTGAATGAGAAACTGAGAGAGAGAAATCTTCTCGTCCGTCTGTAGAGAATTGTTTCCTCTTTTCCAGTGCAGCATAAGATCATCATCAGTATAAGCATCTGCACACAAAACATTGTCCCTTACAACCCTTACAACACATGACAGATGACATGAAATGAAAGGAAACTCTGCGATCATTTTCAAATGTAAATGTTTGTAACAATCATCCATTATTGCCATCTCAGGTAAATAGGAAATAATCGTACTAAGAATACAAATACAGCTAGGAAAGTAAGAAATTATGTGTTTGGACTCACAGCTCTCAATCTCCAGTGAACATGTCTGTGTGTCCAGGGGAAAGTGACTGAGATCCATATTACACATTGCTGTGACAGTGACCCTGCAGAACATCACAAATATGTAGCTTTGGGGTTTATTCGACTCAAACCAATGGTTGAGTAAAATTAATAACACAACAGTACAGTGTTATTTTGGTATGCTCATGTATTTCATGTGTAAGGATTGTCGTTCACATTTGGTTTTATTGACTTTATGTTATACATAGATACTGTATTTGAATAAAGTGCTTTGGCCTGTTGCTGCAAAGCATCAATGGGTCCGCCATATTGGACAGGGCAAGACTGCCATGTGATGTATACCATTGAAATGATTCTGCTTCCTCATACACTTGTATGTTTTATGGCAGTCTTGTTCTTACCAATATGGCGGACAGCAATGTTGACCTACGATTCATTGGCCACTGTGCTGATTTAAGATATAAAGAGAGATGTGGTAGTACATGGAAAAACTTAAGTGGTCAGTAGATTTAGAGGACACATGGAGATGCTGCTCTTAGCACAGTTGGTTCGCTTGTAGATCGCAGCGAGTTGAGATGATCATACTGTAGAATTATAAAGTCATTTCATCTGACAGATCGGGTGTGGGGCGGCTCTGAGATTAACACTCAGCAATGAGCCAGATTTGTGTCCGGATAGACCCGCGGGTCAAGCTAATCCTACAGATTCTCATATATTAATCCACAAGGTTCAGTGACTGCTTTAGATTAGTATCTGTAGTAGGAAAAGCATGACTGCACTTCATTGGACTCACTCATGAATATATCACATGGTTACCTCAGGCTGTAGAGAACTTTGCCGTCGGGATAAACTCTGAGCATGACGTTCTCTGTGGTGGTGTCATGGATGAATGAACGTTTGGAATGAACGAAGAAGATGTCGGGTACCCAGATCTTCTTCACCACTCGACCGTCAAAGGTCATGCTCTGGTTTCTTTTACTGGGGAAAGACAGACGCGCATCCTTCCAGTAGTGTCTCAAGTAAAGCGTCATGGTGAAGTCCTGCAACACAAATTATATGTATTTTTTTGAAAATTTGCGGTTGCAAAATTATTCTGTGATAAGACATTTTTTCACTAGTAAAACTGTAAATAAAATCTGTTAAATAAAGTTTTTTCTTGTGTGCGCTTCAATCTTAATGACACTGAATTGTATGAAAGCTGCTGTATGTTATGTCAGAGATTTACCATATCAACTTCAGAGATGGTGTCCAGACTCTCCAGCTGAACGTCCACTCCCACAGGTATCGCAGGACCTGCAATTATTTATATTAATGCATTCATTTGTTTTTCTTTCTGTTATATACAATGCATCATAAAATAATTGTGTTTAAGTTGTTTTCTATTGTATACATCTCATTTATAGTCTACTTAACATCATGATATAATGTGAGAAAATTAGATGATGTATACATGAGCAAATGTATAACCCTTGTGTGATGTTCAGGTCTATGAGATCCATTTTCAATATTAACTAAGTAACTAAATGTGGAAGATGTCAGATCTCATCCCCCATTGACTCCCATAGTATTGATTTTGCAGCGATGACATAAATGTATACGAGTTTGGAAAAATCTGAGTGTGTGTAAATGTGAATTTTTGGGTGAACAATTCCTTTATTAAATTGATAAGCCTATTTATATGTATTTATTAATTACTCGTGATTCTTTGGCTTATATGATGTAAGTATGTGTGGACTACTGTAAATGCTGTTGACACAGAGCCACTGTGTCATAATCTAATCTGATCTAATGTAAAAAACAGATCTGGTCACGATGTCATCACAAATGTTTGTTAAGATCTTCTGGTGTTTGGCATCACTTACGGTCAAATATCAGTGCACTGTAAAATCTCAACATCTCTATCTGTTTTGATGTTAAATCTCGTCTCGTCTCACCTCCGAAGCCAGGCCTCATGGTGAAGTCATGGTCGTCTAACTTCAGCAGCTGTTGGGATTTTGTGACGGGGGCTTTCGTGACATCTGGACTTCTCATCAGTAATGTGCTTTTACCCAAACGCACATGTCAAACACCAATGAGCAATAACCCAATATCAATTATTTCAGATAAAAAAATATTAATGGATTAAAAACTTGACATGTATTATGCGAAACACTTCAAAATATAAGAAGGAATGACAGATAGATAGACATGTATTTTTGGCAGAATTGTATCCATATGTTTTGCTCCTGAGTACCTGCCGGGTTTATGTGTTTCTCTTCTGCTTGTTTCTCGTCTGGATCTGAACAATGCAAGAGGAGACATCATCATATCAGAACAATTCATTTTATTTCATTTGTTACTGTACCCTTTGTTATTTTATTGTATGTTATATTCATTAATTGCATTTTAAATTTAATTTCAGATCTGTTTGTAAGAAGGGTGTAACTAAATAAATATACTTTTCCAAAACTTTCTTTTGCAATATTTAGATTTACTGTTTTTATATACTCTAAAAAAAGTTGGTTCATTTTCAGTGTTGGGTAAATATGGGACAAACCCAACCGTTATGTTTAAATAAACCAGAAAATGCTTAGAATTGTCTAATTAAAGAACATTGTCACTGTAAACATTTAAATATATAGGCTATATATATATTTTCTTTTCATTTTGGCACATATTGCGGGCGCAGTTATGTATATTGTAATTGTTAATCTGGTTTTCATTTTCATCATTTAAAGAATTTATTTCAATTTGGCAGGAATTACCTTCCATAGTTGTCAATGTCACAAGTATTTAGTAATTTGATTTGAATGTGATAAAAATACATTCAAAACAGATCAGAACAGGTTAAACTTTCCACGGAATAGATTACCGTGCACAATGTCTTTTTATCATTACAATTATTCACTACAATTGTCTCACCATGTTTTTATTTACATTTACTCTCTAATTTGTATCATTGTCTTGAATGACATTGTCTTCCATTACCAACGACAATTCCATATGGCAATAAAGCTCTTTCTGATTCTGTCTGCATATATCACACAACTATGAGGTATTTGCAGAACATGACAAATACTGCAATTTTATTTCCATCTAAACATAATTCTCATTCAAGTTTATATATTTGCAAGACACACACGTGTGTACGTTTGTGAACATTGCAGTTACTAAGACATGACAACATCCTACACGGGAAGAAATGATTGTGTTATTCTATTACTGTTTACTACAACTCTGACAGAATTAGATCCGCTCACAACCACAAATGTAAAACAAGACATAATTTCTCTCATAGAAGAAAGTTCGAATAAGAGTTGATTCATTCGTTCATTCACACTCACCGGATCTGACTGCCGGTCTGTGTCACCTGTGCGTCCAGCTGCAGAGCTCCAGAGAGAAAACACACACAGAACAGAAAGCAGACATCAGCGTGCATGATGCTCACATCAACCCAGCGCCACTTAAAAGCAATAAAGAGGTTGAAAAGGGTCCGGTGTTCTGTCCTGCAGTGTGATGCCGGGTATGTGTGGACGTGTCATGTAATGCACACGCAGGCAGCTGCATTAATCTGTATGAATTTGAAGGTCAGACGTGCAGAAGGGGCTTTAGCAGGTTACAGGGTGAAACAGACATTTGCTGGCTACATGTTATGTAATGTTTAGTGCGCATTACGTGCTATCTGAATTACACTTACGTAATCCTGTGGTATAGACAGTGATCAGTGCTCCAGTTCACTTCCAGCTCTTACTCATGTAACACTATTGCTAGATATCATTTAAAAGTCACGTTTATTTATATATTGTATATTAGACATTCAGACGTCGTGGTGATGATGGTCTTTGTCCATCACAGTTGGTTAATATTGAAGGATTTGCCTCATGTCGTGACAATGTGAAATGTTACATTTCTTTAAAGAAAGATGAAAAAACAAGAAATATAAAATAAATACGCGGAATTTACACAGTAAGTAGTTAATGAAAGAATTTGATGTTGTATGTGCTGCCTTGACCTCACATCAACGTGTAGACAGGTGTACACACAGAAAAAAAAAGGTTCTTCGCCGGTTCTTCACCGGTTCTTCGGGATGATTGAGGTGCTATATAGCACCGCTACTGTATAAAGAACCAGTTAAGCACCTGTATGGTTCTTCAGCGGTTCTTCATTGGTTCTTTGGGGTTGTTAAGGTGCTATATAGCACCACTGCCGTACAAGTAAACCGTTAACCCCTCAGTATATAGTTATTTAGGATCTCAACTCTCTCTTAGTCTCTTTAGTTGGGGAAAGGATTGAAAACAACATAAACAACAAGATAATTCTGGGATGTGAGAGCTGTTAGTTGTAGCTTAAATTATGTGGAAGGAGAAAGGAGGATGAGAGAAAGCTAAAACATGGTGAACGGCTGTAGTCTTTGAATGAATGTAAATGGATAAGAGACTTCACATGGGTGTGCGAAGTCACCGAAATTATATCACAAACTCAATTTTTGGGCTATTGCCTTTTTCTCATATATTAACTTTGCTTTGTGTTATTTAGTGAAATATTATATATTAATGTTTTGTGATTTAAGCTTATATAATGACATTTTCAATCATTTACTATGATCTCAATGCCCTGACCTTTCTGTTGGAAACTGCATTCAAGTAGACTACTAATTTCCAATGTCTTCAGTGTGTCACATACTGGGTGAAAAGCAAAATATAATAAATTATAAATAGGCAATATTAAGATAGATTATCAAAAGCATTCTCAATATTCTCAATAACTATAGTCTTGATATTAGACATAATACAACAATGGTTATGTGTCCTGCCCACAAAAATGAGTTGGAAGTGTTTTTTATCACACCATTGTTTTAAATTATATCTTACGTATATAGTTACATTTCCTTTATAAAAGGTTTAGACCGTACCATCTTTAATCTTATTTACATAGATTATAAAATCCCACCATGAACAAGAATTTAAATCGCTAAAAACCTGAGTAGGACCTGCTAAGAACTACCTTTGACCAGAGCACGTCACGTAACCTAGCAACCATTCGCCAATCAGGTGGACGCACCATGCAAGCGCGAGTTCAAAGCTTCCTGAGGAGAAAACTTCATCGTGGACGCGGATTCAGACGGAAAAGAAGCAAATATATATCGAGGTGAGTAACAGTGCCACAGAAATAGGATCTTTAGTAAATGTATTCTACAGGCGACATTTTTCATTTATATTTGCAAACGTAACTTTAACTTATAGCGTTTTGTGACAGAGCCAAACCAACCGCGTAAGGTAAAGCTAAATTGCAGATTTAGTTTTCTTTATGCGAATACCATCCCATTCACGCTCAAAAAACACCAACAAAGTCGAACCAGCTGCAATTGCTAGTTTTAAACAAAAAAACGAACCAACCGACAAAGCTCGAGACACATAACGTTAACGTTAACCTCGAGACTAAAAAAACAGGGTTCATTTAACGTAACAGAGATAAGTTTACAAACAGTAAAGTGTAACGAAATATCCTTGGTTTCATAATTACGTGTATATTTTTTTGTATCTGTATTTACAGTAAGCGATTCATTGCAAGTGTTAATGAATTGGATTTAAGACATTTAATGGCCTTGTGGTCATTTAACTGATTTACAGTAACTGTTCAGTTTAAATTGTGTTAAACTACAGTTCTAGCAGATATGAGTAATTCAGGTTTTCATGTAGGCATAATAGCAGATAATGTTATAGGCTAACATTCACCTTTATTTTATCTTTCTCTTTAGATTATGACAGACCTTATGAGATGGACTTCTGTTCAAGTTTGCCAGCGGCTAAAAGATATCGAATTGGGGGAATTCTGTGAAACTTTTTTGGGTAAGGTTCAAGTATTCTGCAATTGATGTACCAGTGCCCTAACTGCCATGTAAGAACATTCACTTACAACAAATACCTCAGACACCTGCGGTATTTCCATGAAAGTGAGCCACATTTCTTTGTTGTATGTGGACACAGTGGCTGCCTAAAAAGGTACAAAAGAGTAAGTTCTTTACGTATCCATTTTTTTCAGACTCATAAAATCCCAAAGTGTGCCAAGAAAATATCCCCCACATCATTACACCACCACCAGCCTGAACCGTTGATACAAGGCAGGATGGAGCCATGCTTTCATGATGTTGACGCCAAATTCTGACCCTACCATCCGAATTTCACAGCAGAAATCGAGACTCATCAGACCAGGCAACGTTTTTCCAATCTTCTACTGTCCAATATTGGTGAGCCTGTGCGAATTGTAGCCTCAGTTTCCTGTTCTTAGCTGTCAGGAGTGGCACCCGGTGTGGTCTTCTGCTGCTGTAGCCCATCCGCCTCAAGGTTCGACGTGTTGTGCATTCAGAGATGCTCTTCTGCATACCTTTGCTGTAACGAGTGGTTATTTCAGTTACTGTTGCCTTTCTATCAGCTCGAACCAGTCTGGCCATTCTCCTCTGACCTCTGGAATCAACAAGGCATTTTCTCCCACAGAACTGACGCTCACTGGATATTTTCTCTTTTTCGGACCCTTCTCTGTAAACCCTAGAGATGGTTTTGTGTGAAAATCCCAGTAGATAAGCAGTTTCTGAAATACTCAGACCAGCCCGTCTGGCACCAACAACCATGCCACGTTCAAAGTCACTTAAATCACCTTTCTGCCTGATTCTGACGCTCGGTTTGAACTGCAGCAGATCGTCTTAACCATGTCTACATGCCTAAATGCTTTAAGTTGCTGCCATGTGATTGGCTGATTAGAAATGTGCGTTTACGAGCAGTTGGACAGGTGTACATAATAAAGTGGCCGGTGAGTTTAGTATTGTGCCTTATTTAAACATAACATGGCATAGTTGACTGGAACAGGTTATAATGTCATTGATCACTTTAGTATTGACACTTATTTGTTACATTTTATTGACAACCCTCATTTATGACAATTTAACTTCCCTTAATAGCTAGATGCCGGAGAAGATGAACGAAGCATCAAGGAACATCTGTGAGCAATGAAGGTGGAAACTGAGAAGCTTCGACCAAATATAGAGCTCAGAAAAGAAAAGTTGGCACTGATTAAATGCTACCAAATAAATTTTGTGTCCAACCACAGCACAGAGGAGGCTCTCTGTGAGTTCACGTGTTTTAGACTGGCCAAAATAGTAAGTACAGTAGTATATTAATTGGCTCCTTTAATTGAGTTATGGCTATATTTTAATACGTGTCTTTTTTACTTAATCGGAAGCTACTTTGGATTTTGAGAGACCACACATCTGTTGATGTGGACCAACGACTTCTTGCGCAGCTGTCTGTAATGGCACCTCGAGTCCTTGAAGAGTCCCCTGAAAGAGAGATTCAGGCGCAAAATTGAGGACTGTGTAAATGGCAGACTAAAAAAGGTAATTCAATCTGCACTGCTTAGATAGTCTCCCTGCATGTTTCTGTCTGCACAGTAATGAATGTTTAAAAAACTAAACAAGTATTTGGTGAAAGCATCCACCATGTTATGTCAACCTAATGAGGTTATTGTATTTACCTGCACTGTTCAAGTAGGACCCAGGGTTGCTGTTTGAGGTTGAGGTAAGCCATGAACATTTGATTACAGTTTGAAGAACTTATTGCACATTTTTTACATTGAAAACACTGAAATGGAACATTTACACAAGTAGTAAACTTAGTTAGTTATTTACATTCACACTCCACAGAAGTCATCTGCATTGGTTTGGTTCCGATCGGTCGAAAAACCAAGGACTAGTTCGCAAAAGTAGGTTTTTTACATCATCAGCGATAACTCGCAAACCGTTTGCTGGACAGAAGTGGTTCCAGAGGCAAGTTTCCTGTAGCTCAGTGGTAAGAAATAAATTGTATCCTGTATTTATTCTAACTGTATATCCTGCACCTGCTAATTGCACTTCTGGTTAGACCTAAACTACATTTTGTTACACTGTACTTGTATATGTGTAATGACAATAAAGTTGAATCTAATCTAATTTTGTATTGCCTCTGTTTATTCCCTTTATTTAAGCATAGATTTTATTTGCTGCTTAAATGCATAAATTTAAAGGTTTTTAAATCTATGGTGTTTTGATACGATTAAAAAATGTTTTTTAATAAGTGTCATTTATTAAAGCATTTCAACTTGTCTATGGTAGTATCTGGCATTAAAATGAGCCCTATTAGATAAATTAAAACAATATACGACACCTGTTATGGTTCTACCTAGCACCTTTTGATAAATGCTATAACGCTTCTTTATAAGTAGGTGCCATATAGAAGTTCTCCTATGATTATGATCCAGAGAACCATTGTTGGTTCTGTTGAGCACCATTAAGCATAAAGTGCTATATGGCACCTTTAATGGTTCTACATAGCACCATTTGATAAAGGTGCCATATAGCACCATTTAAAATAGGTGCTATATAGCACTAAAAATGGTTCCCCTATGATTACGAGCCAAAGAACCACTTTTAGTGCTATATAGCACCATTTGTTTTTTGTGTGTATTGGTAGGTGAGCGCTCATCTCTCATGTGTCCCCTGATCCATTATTATCCACTTTCACTGTTACAGACAAAGGTTGTTGTCCTGGTTTCAACTTTCCTCCGTTCACACAACCTTGAGCTTGAGGTGTTTACAAAAAAACACAAAGGGGGTCTCGAAGCTTGGTGAGAAGATAGTTTGGTTCTTAATCTCTCATGTGGCTGACATGTTTTTTCATTCTTGCCAGGAAGAACGTTTCTGGCAAACAATCCGATGTAAGCCATAGGAAATGACTGGGGTTAAGCCTTAGCTATAGGATTAAGATCATGTTTGCATGAAAATATGGCAACAGCTAAAAGCTGATGTGTACAAACTGCGTTCTTACATACATAGACGCCGTATTATTGTCGGTTTCTATGAGGCACTATATGCAAGTCACCCGCCAAATTGCAACGGTCAACGTTGGTCTGAGAGAGCAAGTCATATTTTTACATATGAATATCAAATGTTGAGACAAGATAAAATGGATATTATCAAAAACATGACAAAATATCCACGGTTTAAAAATACAAATGAAACACAAAACAACAGCTGCTAGTTTACATTAGCATTGAAGTTAGTGCTTGAAATGATTTTTTTTGTTAAACTGGTGGTCAACCTGAACATGTATTTTCATAGTCTCAGCCTCAGACGTAACACCCACGATCCGATGACTGTACGTCTGATGTTTATGGCACACATTTATGGATTAAACATTGCATGAATGCTGATCCTAATTCGTTATGATTTTATATTCCTAAATAGATTTTTAAAAATGTGGGGAATACATTTTTATTGTCTTGTGAATTGCAGTTAACTCTCGTTAAAGCTTGCTAAGCTCTGGAAGCTTGTACGTACAATCTTTCCTCTCATATGAGTATTATGTGGAACAATCAGAATGTGCTACGCAGAATTAAGGCTTATTGTAGTAACAAGGTATCAAAATGTGAAGTGCCCAAGTTATATATTGGAGGTATGGAGTTCAATAATATGAATGTAATAAAACAAAAAAAAAGATTAATGATAATCTTAAATCGAATTATTTTTTATTTTGTCTTGTTGTGCAGCACTGTCGAGCTTGTGCAGATGCAGCAGTTTTTGCCAGAGGGGAACTGGAATCCCCTGGTTAGGCCTGGTTTCCCTCCGAGGTTTATTTATCCTCCAATGGAGTTTTGGGTTCCTCGCCACCGTTTGCATACTGTTTTGCACTGTTTGCCTGCCCTGTTTGCCTGGCTGCTAGAATATTATAGTTTTATTTAATTAACACTGTATATATGAATGTATAGCCCGTCTGATATTTGATCTGTGTTTAGACTTGCATAACGTTATATGTTTTGCTTGTAGTCAATGTTTTCTTGTTCAGCTGCTTTGTAACAATGAAAATTGTAAAAAGCGCTATATATATATATAGCTGACCTGAACTAATAATTATTGGATTAGGAAAATTCTAATCAGGAAGTTTAGTAGCGGAAATTAAAATATCCTTTTCTTTCTACTATTAAAATCTGGTCTGGTATAAATACAATAAAATGTATATTTTTTAAATTTGTCATAATAACTACCCCTCTAATTTTTTACATTCTAAATTTAAATTGGACATAACTTCGCAATGCACATTCTGTAAATCTAATCTTGAAACAATTTCACATGTATTTGCTTAGTGTGATTTTACCAAGGATTTCTTGGCTTATTCTTTTCTGCTTACAACAAACTATTTATTTTTGATGAAGTTAGTATTTAGTATTTCTTCTGGGAGACACAGTCAAAGGAAATTGATGAAATGTTAAAAATTTCACCTTCATAAATGTAAAGTTACTGATTGTTGATCTTCTGTAGAACTTTAAATCGCCTATAAAATTGTTGTATGTTATATGACATTTTATCTATGCCTGAATTATGTTGTAGTTAGAATGGACTAAATAACAAATAATTTTTATATACTTCAATATTTAACAAGCTGTTTGCTTTGTTGGGTGGGGGTCACCCTACTACCACAGCTTTAACCAATCACCTGTAAGTCCTCATGTGAGCCAATAGGGAGAATTGCATCAGAGGCAGAACTTTTATAGCCATTTGAAAAGAAAAGAGCGTTGTTTATTTGATCATTTGGATGTCACGCTTTTCTTAAAGGGACAGTTCACCAAAAATAAAAAATCATAATTTATGACTTTCTCCAAACATTCATGATAGTGAGACATTGAAATAAACTATATATCTAAGGACACTTCTGATAACACGCCACAAACATGAACCCATTGTAAGGCACGTCAGCAGTACACAGACCAGTAAATGACATTAAACAATATAAAGGCCCCTGGGAAGATCATGCATGAGTATGAGTCGATGATGTGGGTGTTCTGAATGATGCGGAGGCCACGGAGGGATTTTTTCCTGCTTCCGGCGCCGTCACCTTCCACAGACAGATGCACATGCATGCGGCCCTGTTTATCTTCCTCTTCGGTGGTTTGGGTAAATCCTGCCAGGCCGTTGCTATCAGTATTACTGTACGCTCCCTCCAGCATTACAGTCCTAGAGTGGGACGCATCACATGCGCAGGGTGCATGCTGTCATGAAAAAACAGAACGCTTTCAGTAATCTGTCCTGTAGTGCTACAGTGCAACTATAGTGTTTGGGATTTTATTTGTATTGACGCAGGACAGATGTGTACTTGCCTTCTGTCTTAACTTGCGTTCAGTCCCATCCTTCACCGTGGTTAAATAGTTCACGGCCGCGTACTCAAGAACAGACAGAAAGACGAAAACGAAGCTGACCCACAGGTAAATGTCCACAGCTTTGATGTAAGACACTCGTGGCATGGAGGCGTTTACTCCCGTGATGATGGTGGACATGGTGAGCACTGTGGTAATGCCTGCAGAAATAAATGCCAACGATTAATATAACATATAATATATTATATATCAGTTTCACTTATTCTAGGAGTACTTGGACCTAGAACTTTAACAGACTTACATCATCACAACTGACATAAAGCCCTCGACACATTTCAGCATTTAGTTAAAAACAACCCCAGTGTTTGTTTCTGAAATCACCTAAAGAAACTCTGGCAGGAACGGCTCTCCGGTCGATCCAGAAGGATACCCAGGACAACATGACCATCAGAGTGGCCGGAAAGTAGGTCTGCAGCAGAAAGAAGAAGATATGACGCCGCAGAGTGAAGTTGATGTACAGACGATTGTACCAACCTGCAGGAGACAACGATAACATCAACACATACATTAAACAATATGAAAGTCTGCTTTAACCCTTTGATCTGTACCTGTGCTGCTGTAAAAGGCCAGTCTGGAGGTTGTGTGGAACTCCTGAATGAGGAACTGAGAGAGAGAGATTTTATCATCTGTGCTCAGTGATTCATCTCCACTCTTCCAGTAGAGCATCAGGTCTTCATCGGTGTAGGCATCTGAACATAAAGCAACATAAACCAGTTCTGGCAAGCAGTCCTGTGATATTTAGTGTTAGAATCTAAGGAAGCATGCAGGGGAAGCGTTTAGGGGAAATATGCTGGAAATAATGCAAGAGAAGTATGCAGGGGAGCATGTTTGGAAGGAATGTAGGGGAAGTGTGCAAAGACAAACTGCAGGAGAAGTGTGCAGGTAGAGCATGCATGGGGAAGCATGCAGGTAAAGGACACAGGGAAAACAATGCGGGAAAGTGTCCAGAAGAATGAAGCATGCATTAGAAACATTCAGGGAAATATCGCATGCTTGAAATCATTCATGGGAAGCATGCATGAAAAGCATTGAGAATAATCATGCAGGAGAAGCATGCATCACTCACAGCTCTCCAGCTCAAGTGTGCAGGTCTGTGTGTCCAGCGGGAAGCGGCTGAAGTCCATATTACACGCTGAAGTAACGGTCACCCTGAAGTACACACGTTCAAACATGACTGTGATTGGTAATGTCATGCGTACTTCTGCTCTCTTCTGCTTACCTCAGGCTGTAGAGAACTTTGCCGTCGGGATAAACTCTGATCATCACGTTCTCTGTGGTGGTGTCATGGATGAAGGAACGTTTAGAATGGACAAAGAACACGTCGGGTACCCAGATCTTCTTCACCAGTCGACCATCAAAGGTCATGCTTTTATTGGTTTTACTGGGAAATGACAGACGCTCGTCCTTCCAGTAGTGTCTCAGGTAGAGCGTCATGGTGAAGTCCTGTATTATAAAACATGATGCGATGTTAAACACAAAACAACATTACCTAAACCTGTTAGTTTGCCTTTTTTCTCTTTTAATAGCTTAATTGCATAGTACAGTGAAGAGATGACAGAAACATGAGATGGCGTGAGAGAGGAACAGGACAGGTCATTTGAACCCAACACGTAAAGGCAAACAGCTAAAGGTGCATTAAACAGCAAACTGCAGCCCATGCAGCTTTAATGATGTCTTGATGAAATGTTCCCATCTGTTGGCATTACTGAGAGCTTTCAGCGAGTTTCAGATGGACGAAGCGTTCTGATTGGCTGCTGGGTCACTGGATTATCCCCATAGCATGTTACGTAACACCAGATCTTCCCTCGCTCGTAAACATCAGCACTGATACGATAAACAAAAGCACGTCTAGATGTCATATACTTTTAGAGGGAAGCTTAATCACAAATACTGAGATTGACATATAATCCAGCCATTTACACTCAAATATCATCACACCGAGGATCAAAGGTTAATAAAAATCACTCTTTTTACCATATCGACCTCTGAGATACTGTCCAAACTCTCCACCTGCACATCTACTCCCACTGGCACTGCTGGGCCTGAACAACAAACACACATTTCTTCACGTAAATGAATCAATATCAGGAATATGTAACCTAATGGAAATACAAACATGTGTTTAAACGCACATACACTCATCGTCCACTTTATTGGCAACATCAGTTCAATTGCTCAGGAACACAAATATCAAATAAGCCAGTAGACACGAGCTTTGTCTGAAAGTTAAGCATTATATTTATGATAACAAAAAAGGCCAACAGTATTCTCAGATCAGCAGAGGATCATAATTAAGATTTGGATACCCTTGAGGTCTTGGGCGTGTCTCAGTCCATCTCCTGAGGGCCGCGTGATATGTCCAGTGTTGGGTGTAATTTATGTAATTCGTTACTGTAATTTAATAACGTTTCCCTTAAAAAATGTAAAGTAAGGGATTACTCTTATTAATTCCAGTTACTTCTGAAGCAATTAACCTAAATACTGTGTGTAATATATGTATGTGTGCAAAAGTAGAATTGACATCAAAATTCAAACTCCAACTTTAAAATACTCGCTTTAATGTATAATTCTCACATTTGTAATACTTTAGTCAGTTAATAATACCACTTTATGTAGTTTTATATGATTTATTATGAATTAGAGTCGTTTCATGTGTATGCTTGAATCCCTTAACTAATCAAGGTTGATATAGTATAAAGAAAGTATTTAGTAATAAATAATTCAATACACTATTGAATATGTAATGAGTATCAAGTAATGAATACTTTCCCAACACCTGCTATGTCTTAAAGAGCACTTCATCTTTTCATATTCAGGCAGCTATAATACACTCAAATAATAATCACATGTAAATGCCCTCTGGAGTTCTGCTTCAGAGGAAGAACTGGCAGAAGAGGCTAAACACTTTATTTCATGTATGAAATGTTCATCACTGTGAACCAACCAACAACATTAAAAACGCCAGTAGTTTTCCAATGTTGCCACAAACATCCTGACCAACAGCACTCAAGATTATTCTGCATGTTAAAAATGATGTGGTTATATGTGTATGGGGTGTCAGAGACAAACTGATTGGATCACTAAATGCAGCAGGTCGCGTTCAGCTATCTTGGTTACAACAAATTTCTTCTGCAGTAAATTTTTACAAGAAATTTTAATTTATTGATTCTTAAAATAGAGGGAGATTGAAATAAAACTGACGGTAAACGTTTTTTTCATGGTACCATGTCTGGCACTAAGCCAAACTAACACTGGACAGCTTTCACAATGTATTTTTTGATCATTTACAGGATCTTTGAATTGCAGTGCTGATATGGAAATAAAAGCATCAAAAGAAGTATAAATTTATTGTAGAACGTATACATACGGATCAACTAATTTCATACTTACAAACAAATAAATAAATGAAAATAAGCATTTTAGAAATACCAACATTTTATTTGCACAGATTATTAAACTTTGCTTTACCTGCAAACGCTGGTCTCATGGTGAAATCATGATCATCAACACGCAGGAGATGATCTGACTTCACCTGATCTGTCTTGGTTTCATCCAACATTTTCTTGAAAAGTGGACTGCGAAAATAAACAACAGCTTTCTCATACAGACATCCGTAAAGTCAATCAACTCAATCACTCCATTTGAGGTGTGACATGTAGACGATCATTTCCAAATGTTTATGTTTTCAGGCTAACTTTCTTTTATACTCTTTTTTTCAACACTGATCCAAATGAGAACATAAATGTTATACCAGCAGTGCTTATTTCATATTAAATGAATGCAATGGAGAACATATAATACAAATCATCCGATCATTTAGGCTTTTGAAACACCCAATTGTTATCAACTGATACATAGAAATTGATTCGCTCATGAAGCGCTGGAATATTCAAGCCAGGTGTCCTGTTAAAGTTTTGCTCCATGTTGTTACATTTTATATAATAAAACGATTTATTTACTGTGATAAATTTACTGACCCCGATCTCCCCCATTTAATTCATAAAAATCGACACGTTTAAGCAACTTTTCAAGAAAGTGTTATCAAGTAATAATATCTCATCGGGATTCCATGTTTTCTGAAATGTTTCACTTCTTTAAACAGGTTCTGGTGTAAGAGACGCACTTACTTTCCGTGTTTGTGATGCGGAGTTGAAACTGAGTTTTGGTGATGCTGCACTGGTCTGGTCCTGATGCTGCGTCGCATCCTCCGGCAGTCCACGCTCGCACACGCGCACAACACAAGCAGCGCGAGTCTTATAAAGTCACACATGGTGACGGACCTCGCGCGTTCAGTCGAGTCGCAGCATCCTTCCATCTATGTTCACGGCGCGTGAGGAGATGAACACGGAGATATTTGAGCGGTGAGCTGCACGCAGGAGCCGCACGCGCGCAGTGATTGGCCTATAGCAGGAGCAACGCGTCCTATGGGAAATATGACGACATTCCCACAATGACCAGGACCCTTTTACGAAAATAAATGTTTTACTACAAATAAAATCAAAACCCACAACAGGCTTCCCAGTCCGAACTGGTTTTTTCGCTGACGTTATAAATGTTCAAACACACAAGTAAGAGGCTAATATTAAATGACAAATTATATTTTGTACAGATTTTTGCTTTATTTCATTATTTGTCAGTATACTGTATATAAGACATGTGCATTTAAACATTAGGCCATCTACAGAAAAAGCGGATTGATTGGTCCTTACTAGGCTGTTTTTAGGAGTAACAGATTTTTTTAAGTCTACAACATTAACATCTGAAAAATTGACCAGCTTACTTGACATCAGTTTAAAAACTTTAAGATCTACCTGTAAAATAAAACATTTTGATAGTTCTAAAAAACATGCACGTACCAGCTGTACGGATCACTTTAGCTAGTGTTTAATTAAAATATGACAAGCACACGTCTACATGAATACAGTGTTTAAATGTTTCATTCTGTTCAGATTTTACTCATATATTTAAATCAGGCGTAATGTTAATCAGTAAATGTTGCACACTGAAACTGTCACTATGCACACGCTAATAATATACTTGTGGACAGACCTCAGATTTCACCAGAAAAAGCTAAATAAGATCATTTCCCGCAATGTGACATTATTTTTATGACAAACAACTAAGTGTCTCACTTTGCTGTGATGTTTCTTATTCTAACATGTCTTGTACGGACATTTTTTTAAAATCGTTATAAATGACAGATAATACAACAAATAGAACAATTATGTGCTTTGAGTAATATAGCATTATTGTTTTAGTAAGGACAATTAAGTAATGTGATTAAAGGGACGGTTCACTCAAAAATTACAGTTCATTCATACGGTTTCTTTCTTCTGCAGAACACAAAAGAAGATTTTTTTGAAGAATGTCGATAATCAAACAACACTGAACCCCATCGACTTCCATTGTATTGACACAAAACCACCGAGACATTTGTCAAAATATCTACATATGTGGATGAATAAATGATGTCGGAATTTCTTTTTTTTGAGTGAACGTCACTAACTGTCATGGAACGAAAATGCTGCTAATGACACAAAGCAAAAACGAATGGTCCTTTAATTACGCTTCATTTTCTATATGCAAAATATAAAAGCTTTTTTGGGGAGGTGACGGTCTTCAACTAAACCTTTCCTGGTTACGTTACAGAACCTTTTATGAAATAAATGAAGCTGCAGTGGGCTGAGGAGAGATGAACGCAGGACAGACAGTCAGATGATGAGCAGGTCTACAGTTCACAGCTCATAATCAAACTTATACTCGTGGGCCAGATAGATTCTGCGGAAGATGAGCGCAGCGAGAGCGAGCGTGAGGAGGACGATCAGGACGGCCGAGCCCGTGTGACTGGTGTCCTGTGGAGGTTGCTGGGCGACGGGCGATGCTGTGAAGGCGGGGTATCTCGGGGACTGGGTCTGGTTCTGTGTGCGTCTCTGCCGTGGACTCGGCGCTACTGAAGAAGACGGACCTTCAGTTGAGGTCTGAGGAGCCATAGAGGTTGATCCAGACTGAAGAAGAAAGACCAACGGTTATTATGAAGAGTCCAGAATCATGAGAGTGAAGAGGAAGTAATGAATGCTTTTGTCACCTGCTCAGCTGATGTTGAGTCTTGTGAGTCTCTGTCGTCTGCGGTGGGTCCGCTGGTGCTGTGCTCTGCAGCTTGACTGGAAGCTGCGGATGCACCGCCACTGTCGGAACTGGATTCAGCCTGATCACACACACACACAACCTCTGTCATCATACACCTGTACTCAAGAACTTGTTCTAACAAAAAGTCAATGTTCTGTATTAATAGGCAAAATAAATGTTTGTCATGTGTTAAGAAATGTATTGTTTTTCTCTCCATTCATGGTCAATTAGTTGTCACTATTATTGTAGTCAGGCAATAAAGTAACTTGAACAAATTATCTTCAGTTGAAGAAATCAATCTATGGTTTTGCGTATACTGAACAAGATTAGGCTAAACATGTTCCTAAGATTATTTTGTTTTGGTTCGTCCAAAGAGTGTCAAAAAGACCAGAACCTTAACAAAGAGTATTGCAAGAGTTTGAAAGTTCCCAGCATGCATTGCAGCATGCTCAATTTTTAGAGTTGAGTTGTAAGTGCATGCCAAGGTTTTGATGTACAAACTTGCTGCATAATTAAAAGATTATATAATTAAAAACTTTTTTTAGATCAAAGCTTTGGTCTATCTAAGCAAAAAATATTTACAATTGAAGTACTCGACAAATAATCAATTTATATGCTCTATTTATGTTGAGTCAACAAAAACAACAGCGCAAATTTGTGGACTTTTGAAAATTGGGTTAATTTTTTAAATCAGCAAAGAGATGGTTTTGATGCACAAACTTGCAGCATAATTAAAAGATTATATAATTAAAATCTTTAATCTATGCAGATCTGTTAAAAATAAATACAAATGTTATAAAAATAAAAAACTTTAATTATTACATTTTAGCAGATTGAGACATGTCTGTTGTGTATGTGTGTTTGTTTTTCACCTTAAAGTTGATCTGCTGGGCGAGTCTGTGTGCCTGAGGGTCAGCGGGTCGAAGGTCACTGTCAGGAGAGAGAGCCTGCAGAGCAGTGCGCATACAGCTGCCACACACCTCACAACAGAAGTCCTGAGACCTACAACGCAAACACAAACATGAACACAACCACACAAGAACAACCCCTGACAGACAAGCACAAGCTAATGATCTCCATCACATTCTGGAACTAAGAACATCTTTAAAATCAGCATAGAGGACAAAATACCCATCCACAAATATCTAATTATTATATAAAGATGTAGTTGAGCTGATTGATGATTGTGAAGTCAGTGCTGTTGACACACACAGATGTGTGTTTGATGTGTTGTGTGTTAATGTGCTGGTATGTGTGTGTTGGGGGGGGTGTTTAATTAGGATGTGTTGATAAGAGATTCCTTACTGAGACCAGAGATCTGTCACACATCTCCTTCTGTTTTTCTATCTAAAGGACTCTACAGGCCCGCACATGTCATTGTGATGGATCAGCTGGACTCAATAAACACATCATGATCTCTGGAGTGCCATGAGATTTTCACACAATGAGAGAGTTTCACTGCAGAACAGCATCTAAACTCCAAATCTCACACATAAAGGTTTCGTATTACACCAACTGTTGCCAAACAAACCCAAAATGTTACAAGCGAAAAGTAGTAAGCTAGTTATAAATCACTAAAGCAAACGGTTTTTCACAATCACTTTCTCTCCCATAAACACAAGAAGGAATTACATTCCATTCGTATATGGAACATTTTAACAATACATAATCACACAATTTGATGTGGCAGCTTCCATCTCACAACTCCTGTTAATACATCAATGCACAATATCAGTATGTCCTGGTCAAATGAAGTTGGGATGTAAATCCTAGAAGAGATGGAAAAGCTGTCGGTGTAATGTTCATCAAGGCTTGATAACATGGTAGCATGAGGCCTAGGCTTTGTTTTCCCCAGGCACACAAGCAGTTTGCAGTAGATGCAAAAATGTGAAGGGGACACATTCACATCAATCCCTACGTGCTAATAAATAGATGTTGCTGAAAACCCCCTTATGGTGTACTTTGTCCTCTACTAGGCGAAGCTGATACTGCAACATTCAGATGGATTTTCTCACTTAAATGATGGCTTAAAATGTGTCTTAAACCGAGGGGATTTGTGTCAAATCTAATGGGTTAGACAGTACTTAAGTTACTCTGCAGGGAAATATTAATTTCAGTTTAAACTTAATTTAAACCCACAACAAAATTAAGGTAACCCTCAAGGTTTGGTGTTTGGCCCGCACTTCTTCTCAAGATACAAAGCCCCAATGGTTATTCTGTAACATCTCAGGCTTATCTCTCTCTCTCTGGGATGAAATACTGTTGTAGTTTGTTGTAAGATTCAAAATTGAACTGTTCCACCTCACCACCTGGATGGATTAATAGATGGACGGGCTTTACACATCATAACTTCAGTTTAATCTTTTATTCAAAAATATTCAAGTGTAACTAATCGGATGTTGATTAAATAAGGCTTTGAATTGAAATGTTAGAAAAGTGACCAAAGAAAGAATAACAGAAGACTGATAGGGTGATGGAAGGGTTTTTTCTTACTTTTTGGCGAGGGCTCTTCTCTCCTCAGGAGTGTAATCCAGAGATCCGATTGCGCCTTCTCCTTTAGTTGGCATGAATCCAATGATCGCTATCAATGCTGTACGAACTGACACAGAAAAAAACACATGGCTTGATACTGGATACGGGGGAAAATGAACAATGCATGTTGCTCTGTGACTTTTGTGTTTTGCTGTGTATCTGTGCTTCAAATTTGAGGAAATAAGGAATAATGTTAAATGACTCCTATTTTTAGGAACTTTATTTTTTGCAATCCTTAGATTGTACTTTTGAGATTTGAACATTGAAATTATTAATTTTGTAATGAATCAGTGTCAAGTCATGAGAAATCTGTTTGACAGCTGAATAAACCACCGAATTGCGAGTCATTTTCAGTTTCATGTACTAAAAATACATTTAGATTTGGATAATGATTTCATTTTCAGAGTCAGTTGCATTCATGTAAATGTAGATTGAGAGAGGAAGTAGAGATACACACTGCTCCACGAAGGCTGCCATGTCTCTGGATGGTGACCAGAAATACTAAGACAGATCTTCTTCCCAACTTCAAACCTTCCATTGGGCTGAGGATAAGAGAACATTTTATATTAGCCAACACATTCATTCAGACAGAAACATTGAAGGACGGCAACAAAATATCAGCAGAAAAGAAACATCCGAGTTCAAACATAAAAGAGTCTTACAGTGAGAAGAATGATGCTGGGGGGCTTCATGGGGTATTCAGGGGGAAGCACGATCCGACCGTGATAGACTCCGCCATCAAAGTCTGAGTCTGGAGGTCCTCTGACGGAGAAGTGCCATTCAAACAGGTTATCCTGTACAACAGATCAATGCCATCATGAGCACAACTCTGATCCAAAACCTCACATCATCATCATCTGTGATTCACATTCTACAACACATGTCAATGCATCACATTTACCTCATTGTAAAAGCAATGATAATTGAAACAATTGTATTTTAGATGATATTTGCTAAAAGTTTTGAGGGTGCATAAGGATACACATCACATTAAAAAAACAGTAGACAAACGTCTCACCTCCAGTGGTTGTGCGTGATAATGTTCTGTTGGGTCCCGGAGCTCCGCAGCCTCTTTCATCAACCTTTTTACAGCTAATAAACCAAGAAAAACAGCTTCTTATTGTCACAGTTAATACTTCATTTACTGTAACCCAAGCACGCTGGTAAGCATTAACTGAATACAGATATACACATGACAAACTTCATGACCCCAATAATAGCTATAATAGTGTGATTCTTTATGGCATTTTCCTAATCTTCAAAACATTTAATTCACAAAACATGTTGACATATGTTTAGGGTGCCAGAGACATCTGGTTTTAAACAGTTATGTGATCAACAATAACAACGTGTCATCTCAGAAAAAGTAATAACATCTGTCCTCTGGGTGTTTAACAGCTCAGATGAATATAGACATAGAGGAATGTAAAACTACAAAAGGGCTCTCGATTGTGTAGAGATGTTCTGGCATAATGTACAGTATATGAATGAGGTGACAAACATTACGACACTACACAGGACTCGCGACATTAAAGGTGTATAGTGTGTGCTGTTGTCATACCTGGACTCTTCAGGTTATATTTGCTCTCCATGACGCTTGCCGTGTTTCTGTCGTTCTGTTTAGAGTCGACAGGTGTTTATCTACAGCTGTAATCCTGACGTGGCGCTACCGAAAGCTTTTCTCCTTCTTTCGAGACGAATTTGCTCATATGTCACATGAAGAATGAAAACAGGAAGTACAAGCGCATTTTGAATCGCGCAACTTTATTGGTGCCCTACAGACGAACATTCGATGTGACGTAATCGCCGCACCCTGTCCTGTGCTTTAAAATGTGTAAATCTATTCAAATGTCTTTCCACAGAGTGAATCGCACAGCACCTGCGCTATTTACTGTATAGTGTAAGATATCTGATTTAAATGTGTGACGTTATGAACATTTGAATATATTCATCATTTCTTTTTTTCAGCAATCACATTCGATAGGTTTGAACAAAAGCTCAATAGAAACACACTTAATTCTGTAATAGTTTTGACACGTCTCATGTTTATTGAAAGCTAATGTGTTATTGGGGGATATGAATAACTCTCACAAGCATAATGCTTATATATCGTGTGACGTGTGCAGTGATGAAAGAATTGAAGATTATTTGAAGAGCTTGGTTCCAAAATGAGATCAAAATCCTGTTTTTTATTCTGCAGTCCAATTAATATCAATTAATCGGCAGTTGGTTTGTTTCGCAACACAATCAAAACATGATTATTGAAAACAATTCTCATCTGGAGCCAAACTTTTCATTTTCTTGTCCAGGGGAAAGGTATTTCTATGTTGTTTTTACAATAACTTAAATGTTTTCACGGGGTTTCCCCTTCTCATTCGGATGCTTTCTTGCTTTCCCTCTCAAATGTATTTCCATCAGAGGAGGTTCATGTCCTCGGAAACACATGTAAGTCTGAGAGCATGTGAAGGTGTGGTGACGTGTGACAACATACAGGTGTGTGAGTGTCTGTACACGGTTTTACTTGCATTTACATTTATTTCACGAAAGCTTCTTATTTAACAATCCCTCTGGATCGTATATTTTTTATTAAATATACTAAATAAGTGTCTTCATTGTATGGTATTGCGATAAAGACATTGCACGTTCACTACTCTAAGTATCAAACTTAGCAAAATAATTATAGCAACACTTTATTATCAGAATCAGAAAGAGCCTATTGCCAAGTACGCTTGCGCATACAAGAAATTTGTTATAGTGATATGTTTCCAGTAGGCTACAGAGACAACACACAC
>NC_136778.1:22367851-22375351 GCF_947034865.1 Barbatula barbatula | reverse complement strand
TTACCCTAACCATTTAAAACACGCAATACTGTAGAATGTTTTGCTGAAAAAAACAGAAGCTGTGATGCCTAAGCAACTTTATGTGGAGAGATCGATGAAGTATATTTCAATAGTAAATTATACGTGCAACATATTTAAAATGCAGAAAACTACCGGTAATGAGAATGAAGAAACGTGTACACAGCGTGACAAGAGAATAGCAAGGTTTAGAATAGTAATAGTCCACTATTTCTTCATTTTATTATACAATATTTTTTTTGTCATCTAGAAGAAGATCCAATTGTTTTTTTTTAAATTTGACTCTTTCTTTAACTACAACATATAATGCACTCAGACAAATGTTACGGTAATGAGAATTTCATCAGAAAAAGCAATGGAGTAACTCATTCCTGAAGATCGAGAACACAACTCAAGGAACTACACGTGTAGAAAGTTTCTGTGCTGTGAGCTTGGAAGAAGACAAACGTCTCGAGCATGTAAAGAATCTTTCTTCAGGCCAGTATTGTAAAACTCTTCTGGTCTTTTGTGTTTTGTTGTGGTTGGAGTGTGTAGTATCAGTATGTGAAGAATCTGTCAGGCTTGAATGGGGGTTGTGTGACTGATGTGGGTTTGTCTGCACTCGCTCGTGTGTCAGCTCTTCTCTGATTTACTCTCATACTGCCCCTGTGTCCCTTTTCAAGGGGTCATCCATATACATCGTAAATCAATCACATTACGCTTTGAACTCATAGTATGGGGTTTGAACACAAAGCGCTCCATCTCTTTCTCTTCTGTGCTGTAACTGTGTTTTTCATCGTCTTTGAATGCTTCTTTAATGTTTTAAAATGTGCCATTAAAATACTGCCAAAGGAAGCAGTGTAATAACCTCGGATGGACTAAAAATGGAAATAACGTCACCATAACGTCTCTTACTTTGCCGCTGTTCAGACAGTTTCCACAGTTGTACACATTTCCTTTTCCCGTCCAGGACCTGAGCAACGGACGTGAGGGTCAGATCCCTCCACGAGCTGGACATCTATGATCCCACATTCATGTCATCTCACGGCCGAGGGGCTTATTCCTGCTGACCCTGAGCATTCCCCCTCTTCCCAGGGTTTTGTCTAATTCATGAGCCAGCAGGATGCTCCATCCGTGCGAGCACTCTCCGAGCGTCTCATCGTAGCCTCGCACAAGGGCCGAGCCGAACATGTGGTCCAGCTCATCAATAAAGGGGCCAAAGTAGCCACCACGAAGGTGAGGGATGACATTTCAGTCATGACAACTTAATAATAGTAGTGTTGTTTCAGTGGCTGATCGTCTGTGTGTTTGTAGAATGGCAGGACACCTCTACATCTGGCGGCATATAAAGGCCACATTGCTGTTGTGAGGATTCTGCTGGCAGCCGGATGTGATCTGGACATTCAGGATGATGTGAGGATAAAACACTCTTTTAAGAAGACACGGAGACTCTCATGATTTAAGAGTGTGCAATATTGTTCCCATCATCAGTTAATAACTTTAATGAGTACATGAGAAGAAGCATTGTGACGTTTATTGACGGTTTCAGCTGCAACAACATAAACAAATGTCACGTGGCCGAAACGTAACTTCCGGCTCACCCCTGCAAAGAATCTATAAGTAGATTGTATTTAATATAATGAATATACTATAAAATGTTAATATAAATTGCATTTAAAACCAATCGTTATATTATAACCAAACACAGACCGGAGGTTAACTTCAGGCCCAGCGTGCGCGTCCGGAAGTGAATGTCATGGTTCATCATGTCATCACGTGCTCCTTTGTCATCTCGGATATTTTTGACTTTCTTAAGTTAAACACAAACAAATAATTGTATATAAAATTTCAGTCTCAAAATGTTGAAGCTCATTTTTAAAATAGTCAAATAACTCCAGCAAGTTCAAATATGACAACACGCCGATAACTGGTAATCCCATTGGCTGTTTCGTGTCTTGTCACTAGTTGTCATCATTACCTCATGTGACATGTAAGAACCAATGAGATTTGAAGGAAGCAACATGTCAGACTCAGCATGTTTAAACTGTGTTGGCTTTAATTAAATACGCTCAAAATATGAATGTTTTCAATGTGAACTTCAAACGATTTGTATGTGTTGAGGTGTAGAATTGTTTGGCTGATTTAAGCCCATGCGAGCGTTTGTTTTGGGCCCTTGTAGTGTTTCAGTAATATTTTATGATATATGTTGTTTACAGTGTGATCAGACAGCGTTACACAGAGCAGCGGTGCTGGGAAACACAGACGTCATCTCTGCTCTCGTACAGGAAGGGTGTGCGCTCGATAGACAAGACAAGGTCAATATAGAGACATATAATATTTCACTTTTGTGATGCATTCTTGTGATCTTTACTCTTCATGAGTGACAATCACTCATGTATTTCATATAATAATCATTTCTAGAGTCATGCAAAGTCACTCATTGATGTGTTTTTGTGTGTTTCAGGATGGCAACACTGCGTTACACGAGACGGCGTGGCACGGCTTCGCTCAGTCTGTCAAACTGCTGGTGAAGGCCGGAGCAAACGTTCACGCTAAAAACAAGGTTCACAGCGTTTCCTTAGAGTTGTGTGTGTCTATATACGTGACAAAGAAGACCTTGAATGTATAATGCACAAAACTGATGATGTCATCATGTGGTGTGTCTCAGGCGGGAAACTCAGCTCTTCATTTGGCGTGTCAGAACGGTCACACTCAGAGCGCCAAAGTTCTGATGTTGGGCGGCTCTCGTCCTGACAGTAAAAACAACGTAAGCATCACATCTGTCTTTTCAGTTTTTCTTCAAGTTCGTGTTTCTTTTCCCTCATTTGTTCTCATTTTTCCCTCGCGTGTGTTTGCGGCAGGCAGGTGACACGTGTCTGCATGTGTCCGCGCGGTATAATCACGTAAACGTGACCCGAGCGCTCCTCGCCGTCTTCTGCTCAGTGACTGAAAGAAATCATGTATGTTTTGGTCTCACATCCGCACATCTCTGTTCATTCAGTATTAAAGATACCAGTGTTTCTGTATTGATGAAGCTGTTATGATGTGCAGGCGGGTGACACGGCTTTAAACCTCGCAGCTGCTCTGAATCACAGGAAGACGGTACGCATGTTACTGGAGGCCGGGGCTGACACTCACGTCAAAAACAATGTAAGAATACACTCTCAGGACTCGATCGAAACACTGCACGCTTTGTTATACCGCTATAGTTGAACAAGAGACAACAACCGTCGAACAATCAGATGAAAGAAACCAATAACAAAACATCTAGTCTGTTCTGCTTTTGTGTTTGCGTGAAGGCGGGAGAGACGGCTCTCGATCAAGCACGTGAAAATGACAACCCAGAGGTGGCGCTGATATTAACCAAAGCATCGCAGGTAAGAACCAACAAACACATGTTTATTCAGTCGGATCAATGTGTTCAATCAGACACTGCTGACACATGTGATGTGTGTGTTCACGTGTAGAGCTTCAGTCGAGGACGGACGGTGAGAAAGAGGAGGGACAAGATGAAGGCTGAAGGTCGAGCGCAGTCGGTCCCGCGTGATGACTTGTTACAGAGAAAGGTGAATATATACACCACCATATTCTGCGCTTAAAGGACAGTTCCGGAAAAATGACAATTCTGTCTATGTAGGACAGTGAGTCTCCAGCCAATGACACTCATCATGGCAGTGACGGTTCTTTCCGGCACAACGACAGCATGTGTGCCACAGACACACCAAACAAAAACCTGCAGAATAACGTCAAACAGAAGGTACACGAGACACTTCAGATGAGTTTTGACTCATTGCTCCACACGATGATGAGGATTTAAATGTGTGTGTTTCACAGGTGTCTCCATCAGACGCTCTCATCAGAAGACACAAACACAGTGATGTTAAGAAGAAGAGTAAAGCTGACAGATCATTTCCATTGACTGCTCCTCATAACTATAAAGCCTATCAGCTCTACACACTTTACAGAGACCAAGACGGAAAAATCATGCAGGTGTGAACTCTTCTCATGCCTTCATTATTCAATCACGTGTGCTCGTTCTGATTGGCCAACGTGATGATTTTATAGCCCGCTTAACATTAAGAAACTGCGATTCTTAGTCAGTTAATGACACATCCTAATTTGTGATTTTGTGTGTTGTTTGTGCGTCAGGCACCGCTGAACGGCTGCAGATGTGAACCTCTCATTAATAAACTGGAGAATCAACTCACGGCCACTAAAGAAGACATGCAGTCAGAGATTCACACAGTACAGCAGCTCATGAACACAAAGATGGGTCAACTGGACCGCAGCAGCAAACATCAGGTACCAAACAACTCATCACGACCTCATGACTTCTATCATCATCATCCACATCTCTTCATTAAACTTACTCCTGAATTCATGTGCGAGTGTTTTTATAGATCAAAGCTCTTGATAAGATCACTTCAGAGAGAGTTTCTGCTGAGAGGATCCAGTGTTTACATCGCATTGACAAGAGAGTCATGCAGGAACGACTGGAAGGAGAGAAAAGACGGGTAACATTCATCACATCTACACAAACCCAAATGACAAGAGCAGTAATAAGTAATAAAACCGATGAACCCACTTCCTTCATTGTCAAATGATTGAAAACAGATGAGCTGTTTGAAACCTTCATCAATTGATCAAATAAATGAATCATCCAGAAACACATTCAGATTCTAAACAAATATGCTAAAAAGAGTCTTTACATTGCTAAAGCAAAGCAACCTTACAATATATTATTTTGACACAATGCAAATAAAATGTTTCAGTTAAACCTTCTTTATCAAAGTTGTAAGTTTCAGTCAGTATTGGTTCATATCTATTGTAATATAATGTCTTGTTTATCTAATCTAACTGAAGGGAAAACTATGAAATACATTTTTATTGGAGATTATTTGTATGTTTGAATACAGAGTCGATTCTCTCTCTTGTGTTCTGTAAACAGGCTTCTGTGGTCGATGATCTGAAGAACTGGTGTCTCTCTAAGATCCAAAGTTTGGAGACACGTCTCTCCGGTGACCGTGTCTGCACTACATTACGCCGCTCCTCATCACTGAGTGACACTCATTCAGATTGCGATCATCATTTTTACACACCTGTGTCAGATGCTGTTGGGGGCGGAGCTCTGAGCAGTCAATCAAACCAGTGCGATGAGAAAGAGGGAGGCGGGACCGCAGACATGACCTCATGTGCTGATGACGGATCCGCCGGTTACTATGTGATTGACTTGGACGTGTCATCGGGTGAGACACACACTTTCATCTTCATCTCTCTCCGTCTGTCTCGCACACACACAACCAAAATGTTTTTCACTAAAACGATGATATTTATAACAGTCTTCTAAATTCTTGTTCTTTGTCTTTTGAAGATGATAAGCAGCCTTCAGAGAATCAGTCTGCGTGTGTCGTCCGGCCCAAGCGACGTTCTCGGGCATGCAGTGACCCTCACAGACCGCTGAATGAAGCGCTGTATTCAGATGTGAAAACGAGACCGCTCCCCGATCTCAGGAAGAAAACTTGCCAACAAAGAGCAAAAACCAAACAAGACACACAAATGTTAAGAGGAGACGCGGGGGAGCGAGAGAACGTGCCCGCGCTGGAGGTGACACAGTATTTCTTTGAGGCGGTGACTCTGCAGATGGAGCGCTGGTATGAGAGGAAGATCGAGGAAGCACGCTGGCTGGCCAATCAGAGAGCTCGAGCCGACAGAGATG
This sequence comes from Barbatula barbatula, assembly GCF_947034865.1. Lineage (NCBI taxonomy): Eukaryota > Metazoa > Chordata > Actinopteri > Cypriniformes > Nemacheilidae > Barbatula > Barbatula barbatula. The sequence goes on along the minus strand of NC_136778.1, from coordinate 22,369,638 downwards.
CTCTGATTGACAGAATCAAACACCTGGAAGATGAACTCAAACTGCTGAGGATTAATAAACAAGAGGAGAACTAATAAATAACAACTAAAAACTCAAACCACTGTCTGAACATTTGTGTTTGCAAACCTGCGGCAATGTGTCACTGCCAAAGATGTGTTTAAAATCTCCTGTGATTCTTCAACATCTGCCGTCAGTGGTTTTTCAATCTTTTATAACTTCAGATATTAAGTAAATGTTCCTGGTTATGTGTTTCCACTCCATTATTCTTGTGCAGGTGTTTGAAACTACATCAGTAATATTTTCATTTGGTCAGAGACTGAGACAAAACACATCACATCCCTGTGATATTAACAAGTATTATTGTGATTTACATGTTTGTCATTTTTAAACGTTACATACATATTCTCTTATATATCTTTTGTTTAACAGTTTGAATGTAGCTAAAGTGTATTTACATGTTTTTATGTAGACACATGTTGATTTTTTTAGTAGGATATTTTATGTAAATGTAATCTAATTTAACATTGTTCTTTATTTGCATCATTCAAGATATTTAGGGTTCAAACACAATTGTATCCCCTTGTATAACAATATATTGTGGGGATATTATAGTTTTGTGGTAAGAATGATCATGATTTACTTTCTAAATTGACATAATCATATTACAGAAGGTTTTACTTTAATCTTAACCTGTAATATGTGTAGATCACTTTTGATCACTGTAGCTCCACACAATATTACATTTCCATGGAACACATAATATGTCATTTTAACATGTTGTTGTTTTTTACTGTACATGTGCATCTACTACTAGACAACAGCAGTTTACAGTTGTTAATTGAATTGATGTTTTGTCTGTCCTGAGAAAGTAGACAATGAAGTCAAAAGTGGGTAAAGTGGGTATACAAATACCTATAGTGTAGGTATAATTTGTTTAATAAATATTTTTTAATAACAGAATAATACATTTGTGTACAATTCATCTGTAGAAAGTTAATAACTGATGGACGGTTGTCCTTTTATTGTCAAATCAAGGGTATAGTGTCATTTCTGGCAGGTCATGCTGGTCGATCTGATCAGGTGAAGCTCATCAATGTCAATCAATAGTGACACAAAACTTCTTAGACTCTGTCTGATTTAAGTCCTTCTTACGACTCTCTCTACAGCTGTTCAATTGTGCCACGCTCAAAACCCCCCTCCATCCCCAACCCCTCCACATCTGACTACATCTATCAGGCCGTGTTTCATTTCATTCTGTGTGCATGCAAAAATAAATCTTCAGACGTGTGGATCCACTTTTAAACAATAATCCTTTTACTGTATTTATTTACATATCACTATCAGCGTAAAGGATGTATATCCCTCTTACAAAAATGATTCTGCTTAAAAACTGTTCTGGTTCCCCAGTTGGTGAGTTTGCCCAGAACAGTTTGTGTTAGTATGAATATGTTTGCATTACAGATATAAACATTGACAAAACTCACATTTAGAAAACACAAGCATTCAAAAGTTAGTTGCTCACTTTCATCAATATGGATTAACAATTCGTATGAAACTAATCTGCATAACAGACTTTTTACAACTGAATTTTAATGATGTGATTTGTTTAATATCTGTATCATCTACATTGTAAGGTCACAAAGTTTCAGTTTACTCAAAAAAACATTAAATCCAGGATAGAGCGGTTGAGTGAATGTGGTGCTGATGCTGTGGATGAGGGTCATTGTGTCAGAGACGCTGTAGAAGGACAGAATTCCTGCTCTCTCATCCACATAAACTCCTATTCT
>NC_136778.1:22327851-22362851 GCF_947034865.1 Barbatula barbatula | reverse complement strand
CAATTTGTTGTTTAACCGTCCAATAATGACTGAAACCTCGATTGACCATTCTTTAAATAAATTCACAGATTTCCTTTGACCTAAGTGCTTAAGAGCAGAGTTGTTTACAGCATCTGCTCGGTTCCATTTCTTCCGTTTCAATGCTGACTTTGAACATTGAAAGAAAAATGATAAAGAGAAATTTGTTTGTAGTTTTGTCAGATTAACACTTCACTGTACCCCGGGCAACAATATTCAAGGGCCCCATCATCACAACCCCAGGATCACCATAATCTGGCAAAATACAGAATAAATTACAGTAATACAGTCAATATACTCAATATTTCAATAACTAACTGCCATCAGGTGCATTTGGATGTACAGATGTGCAAATGCTGACAGAACTACAAATACTATGTTGTCTTGTCAAGACCCCTCAGTCATTATGTTATGAAAACTAAACACATCGGCATCAGTATAATCTGGCAAAATTGACCCCCTACATAGTCACAAAAAAATAAATAAGCAACGACTTTCAAAGCATCCTATATTTATTTAACAACACCTACTCCCATCACAAATACATAGAATTGATAGAGCCATCACAGAGGAAGTCCACAGACAAGACACAAACAAAAATCCATTGAATCCATCTCGTAGAATCAAGTAGCATTTTGGTGCTCAGCTCATTTTAAACAGAAATCACCGTCACCTCAGGATTCAAAAGGACAATCAAGTTATAGCGCAATATAAACATTTTGAAATCTGCGGTTTTATTTGCAACAACAATAAACAAACAAAACAGCATTTTCATGGCGCCACCACAAGGAAAAAATGGATCAAATGCAGTATCATCTGCTCCTAAACTCTTTTGAACTGGTTTTAAAACAGTAAACAACCTGTCACATCACAGTTCAACAAGACAGGCAAGGGTTAAACATTTTAGTGCAATATAAAAATTTGGAAATCTGTCCAATACACAATTTGAATCCTAAATAATGGGGATGTCATGATTCTGCCTGCTCTTGTCTTGATTTTCTGGTCTAGGGGCAGAATCATGACAGACCCACGTGTTTTATGTGGAGAGGATCATATTATGGTCAATCAGGACATAATATGCGTTCTCTCCTGTCTCGTCATTTGGCCCTGCCCCTCTCGTTTCTAGTATTGCTCTCCTCCTGTGTCGCATTACCCACACCTGCCTATCGTTATCCCCTTTGTTAGTCTCCCTATATAATACCCTCTTGTCTATTGTCTTGTGCTCGTTCGTTGTACATTTTTCATGCTTTTTGCCATGCCATGGAGTCTTTGTCATTGATAGTCTAGTCAAGTCAAGTCAAGTCAGTGTGAGTGTTTTGTTTTGTTAGTCTAGGTGTTTTTGTAGTTGTAGTTCTTGTCAAGTGTTAGTCTTCAGTTTATTGTGTTCCCGGTTTACCCCCTCGCGGGTTTTTGTTTTGTTCCTGTTTATTATTTATTAAAATCCTGTTTAAACCCTGTTTCGCTGCCTGCACTTGGGTTCTCTTTCCGCGATCCTGACAGGGGAAGAGCATGTATGTAATTTGAAATGCTTGATTTCATTTGGCAAACACATCTTACACAAACATTTTTCTAGACTTTGAATGTGTAACAGGTGCTGCTCGCAGACGAGCGGTTCAGATAGTGGTTCAGATGGCGGTTAGACTCGAGACCCATCACCGCTTCCCTCACTGATCGCACTCGCAGCAGAATTCGGGTCGTAGGTTGAAGATGCTGCTGTGGGCTCTTCGCTCTCGGGGCTGTGAACATTAGCTAGAGCCGGCAGTGAAGAAATGTCCTGGCTAGCTGAGCTGTCCTCGTTGACGGATGGTGCCTTAGCAGACTAGTTGCTAACGTTTACTAGCGTAAAGAAATTCTCTATTTTCTGTATATGTTTTACATTTTCTGCGTTCCTGATATCCTTCTCCCTTTTAAATTTCAGATAAGCGCTCCCACTTAGCTACTCCATGTTTGCATTTTTTGAGTCGTGTTGTGTTGTACTGCTTGCCGTCACGCGAACGGCTTAGTGCACGTTGATTGGTGTTACTGCCCGCGGGGCCCTTTAGAGGTCTAGGGCCCCTGGGTAATTGCCCAATTGCCCATATGGTTAATCCGGCCCTGGCTGCAGCACTCTCCAGGAGTTCCACGGGCCGAATGCATTTTCTGTCACTCACTGTTACAGTACTAAAGGTTTCTCTCTTATAGAATGTTAAATGCAGGCGTCTGACCAAAACTGAAAGGGAACATCTACTGGCATGACTGGACTGACCGCAGGAGCCGATGGAGCCGCTGGTCCTGCCCCAAAATCCCTCTTGTGCCTCCAGAGCCCCCTTCAAATATTCTAAAAGATAAACCAATAACTGATGCTCATACTCTCAAAAGCCATAAACCAGAGGAAATCAAGAGTATCAAGGTGCAAGACCATGGAAATACCGACCTTGACCTGAGGAGGCAGCAGTAGATCCAAATGTAGGTGCAGGGATTGGTTGCTGACCAAATACAGAGATATATTTGGCTGCCAAAGCAGAAGATGTGGTGGTCAAAGCTGAATTAATTTGAAGGAAATTGGTGTAAAAGCAGAGTTAGAAAATGCATATGACCACCTGAGTATCATTTACCTTTAACACTCTTACCAAACGCAGGCCTGGGGGGATCTTTCAGGTGGTCTTGCTTTCTGAAAGAGAAAAGCACGGATGTTGTTGATTTTGTGGACTGCTGCAGCTCCTATTATATCTATTATAATCGAAACTTTACCTGGTTTAGGGCTCTCACATGCCACACATTTCACATTTGTGAACTAAGTACACATCACAGTCCTAAATTTCTCTCCAAATCTCAGCGCTGGTTGTCGAGGAGGCAGCAGATGAGGCTTTGGCCAGAGAAGGGGAAATCAGGATGGATTTCACTCGAGTGTCAGGTTTTGCCGTGTCAAAACACATTCAGCTCTTTAACTTTAACAGTGAATAACAATCTACATGAATGATTGTGAAAGTAGAGATAAACTTGTGAAGGTGATCTTGTTGTTGATAGCAGAACCTCATTGATGATGTGTTGGACTGTGATTCCAGGTCCACTAACTGCTGTCAGCGAGTCTTCTGAAGATGTTGTGTGCTCCTCAGTTCTCCTCTCAACTCCTGCTCTGATGTGTTCAGTGATGCTCTTCAGGACTTGATCGGGCCTCCATCAGTATCGTCCTTCTTCAAGTGACTTTGGTCAGCAGTTAAGAATCTGTTCCAGTGTTCTCCGTCTGCTGCTTTTCATTCTTCTTTATGTTACTGTTAAAGTCCAGATCAACCTTAACACTGCACGTGTGTAACAAAAATGTTCTTGATTCACACAAATTAATATCAATAAACATGTTAAATTATATTAGTAATAAAGATCAAATGTGTGAGAATGTTGTCATGTTGTAGGTAAGTAAAGTGACAGAAGTCTTGAGAGTTTATTGTCTTTATTAAAACATCCATATGACACTGACAGAGATGCTGTTTGACTCTATATAAGCATTGATGTGATTCTACTGTAGAAAAACACACACATGATGATATATGTGCTTATACAATCATTCACAACAACATCAATGAATCAAACCTCCGTAAATCATCACATCATGAACATCAATTACACAAAATAAAGTCGAAACATTACAATATTTTCTTCAAATATTCACTCGCTCATGTTTAATCGAGACATTTTCCATCTAAACATCAACCACTGAATTATCACAGATGTCAATAAGGTATAAGACAAATTATTTGATTAACATTGATTTTCTTTCATAAAATATGATTTGTTTAATCTCTGTATCATCTACATTCTTAAATCACAGATTTTCACCTTACTGAACAAGCCAAGTGTAAATCCAGGATAGAGCGGTTGAGTGAATGTGGTGCTGATGCTGTGGATGAGGGTCATTGTGTCAGAGACGCTGTAGAAGGACAGAATTCCTGCTCTCTCATCCACATACACTCCTATTCTATCAGATGTGAGCTTTACAGAGAGATCAGTGCTGATGTTATTGTGTTTGAATGAGTAACTGGAGTCAGAGCAGATCAAACTCCAGGACTGATCATTACATCCAAACACACACTTATGATGCCGTCCCTTCCTCCTGATGCTCTTATATGACACTGAAATATCCACACAAACACCAGTCCACTCAATCTCCCAGTAAGAGCGTCCACACACACTCTCTCTACACAACACCTGACACACATCATCAAATCTGTCTGGATGATCAGGATACCGATGCTGTTGTGGGTAAATCTCTCTGTTGTCCTCAGACAGACTGAGAAGTGTATTCACTGTGTTTAGATCCAGAGTCAACTGAAGAGAATCTGAGGAACATAAAACACATCATCTGCATCTTTACATCACAAAAGTGATAAATCAGAGAAATATTGAGATATTCTTCATTGTTGTGTTTCTCTGTAAAGTTTGTGTGTTTGATGATGTCGTGGATGTGTTGATGTGTTCGGAGACACTTACACTGGAGGAACTGATCTCTGGTCTTGAGTTCAGGACTGAGAATAATCTCTGTGTGTCTCACTTGAGAAATAAACAGACATTTGATTCTCAATCACGTCTCATGAAATCATTTGTGTTTCTACATGATAACAGCTGATGGATGTAAAGAGTCAATGGATGATACTTCACCTCTCTCAGAGATCTTTTCTAGCCCTCGTGTGCAGAAACGCTCCAGTTCGTCTCTCAGATGAGACACAGATTTGATGACATCATCAAAAGAGAGGAGAGATCTGACAGTGATGCTGGACAGAGAGTCTGAAGATCCAGAGAGAGACGGCAAACTCTACACGCACACACACATGCACACAAACACACACACACACGCACACACACACACACACAGACACACGCAAACACACACACACAAGCACACACACACACACACACGCACACACACACGCGCACACACACGCGCACACACACACACGCACACGCATGCACACACACACACGCACACACACACACACACACACACGCACATGCATGCACACACACACACGCACACACACACGCACGCACGCACACACACACACACACACACACACACACACACACAATGAAACACATGTTGTTGTGTATCTAAAGAGCACTGGTCTGTTTTTCACATGTCTGTTACCTTCAGCAAATGGATGTGATGATGTGAGTGTAAAAGCTTCTCCAGCTCAGCGTCTCTCCTCCTCAGATCATCGATCTCCTGCTTCAGTCGCTCCAAGAGTCCTTCAGCTGAACTCACTGCAGCCGTCTCCTGATCTCTGATCAGCTGTGTGACCTCAGAGCGTCTTCTCTCAATGGACGAGATCAGTTCAGTGAACATCATCTCACAGTCCTCCACTGTTGTCTGTGCACACCGCTGTTACACACACACACACACACACACACACACATTACTGTGAGACACACTGAGACTTCACTGAGACTCTTCTGAGATCTTCTGCTCCAAACTCACCTTGTTAGACTCCACGACTGCTCTTAATTCCTCGAGCTCTTTCTGTCTCTTCTTGATTCTCTGCTGGTATTTTCTCTGAGTCTCCTTCACTTCTCTCTGTTCAATATCATCAATAATTATTAAAACAGAGAAATTGTGTAAAACTGTGTTCGTCTTTTATTGTTTTAAAGTTGACTGTCAGTATAAAGTTCATGAGTTCTGAATAGAAACTAAATGAAGTTCAGCAGGAGTCTGATCATTCAACACTGTCAATCATCTCAGTTTTCAGGACTTACCTGTTTCTCCGTCAACGTTGCAGCAGATGAAACCGTCTCATGGTTTTTGTGTTCATCTATACACTGAACACATATAAGCTTCTGATCCGTGCGACAGTAAATCTCCAGAATCTTGTGGTGTCGAGGGCAGATCACGTCATGAAGTAGTTCAGTGGCGTCTATCAGGTTGTGTCTTTGACCTCTGAAGAGATTCTCGTGCTGCTCCAGATGAGTTTGACAGTAAGAGTTGAGACACATCAGACAGGATTTGATGGCTTTGTGTTTTCTTCCAGTACAGACGTCACACTCCACATCTCCAGCGGAACGGTGATCAGAAACAGCACATTTAGTCTTCTTCAGTTTCTCCGTCATCTCAGCAAACATCACATTCTTTGCTAGAACAGGTCTTGGACTGAAGGTTTGTCTGCACTGAGGGCAGCTGTAGATTCCCGTCTGATCTTCTGGATTCCAGCAGTCTGTGATACATCTCATACAGTAAGTGTGTCCACAGGGAACAGTCACTGGATCCTTCAGTAGATCCAGACACACTGAACACATGAAGTGATCCTCTGAAATACTCGCTTCTGCCATTTCACCGTATCAACACACACAGATAGAAACACCAAACACTCCACAGATCCAAGTCACTTGAGTTTCACTTTCTCTGAACTGAAAGACTTCCTGCTTCAGTTTATGAAACCGGTTTGACAGGTGATGTTATAAACACGTCCTCTAGATGACAGAAAAGTCCTTTATTATGGAAAGTCTCTTGCATGGTGAAAATATTTGAACTCTGGACAGATATTTCAGTCATGCAAAACCAAACCAAATAATCTAATGCTGAAGATCAATCTATTTCAGTATACACTAGATAATAATCTGTGTTCAGTTTATTTTATTCTCTTTGTTGGAGAATATTTGAAGGAGTTTTTACAGTGGCCTATACAGGACAAACTGCATTCTGTGAGTTTAATACTACTAGTTGGAATTAACTTTGTAACGCCACGCCAGCAGAGGGAGCCCTCACCGGAGTATTGACTGTATACCTCTCCCTCTGCTTCTACTTTCATTTCCTGTTCTGAACAGTATTTAGGAATAGATCTTGTGTCTGCACGTTGCGAAGTATTGCTAGTTTCATCTGCCTTACCAAGCGTATCTATTGTTTTCTGTCTGATTAGTCTGTGTATGATTCTGCCTGTTTTTCTGATCACGCCTGTTGGATTACCCCTCTGCTTTGGTAGCCTGTTTTGGATTGATGATTGTGTTTGGACCTCTTGCCTGTTTGCACACTTCTGCCTTTTGGATTACCCTTGTGTATGTCGCCTGATTGGACTGCTACTGTGACTTTGACCCATTGCCTGGCTTAACGATTCTGTCTCTAAACCCTTATACTAATAAACATCCGCAAATGGATTCTAACGCCGCCTCAGCCTCGTCGTTACAGAATACTTCGCCTCCAATGAATCCAGTGGAAGTTTCCAACCTGCAAGCAGCATTCGCCTATCAAAGTGAAGTGTTAAAGGGCTACCAAGATCAACTCACTAAGCTCCAGTCTGTCAACGAACGCCTGACTCATTACATCCAGTCTCTTCCATCGGCCACGCCCAAGACGGTAAGATTGATAATCTGATGAGACAAGCACCCAAACGAAGAAGTGTGAAGGAATCCCAACGCTTCCTATCTGCTGTCTCGCAAGCGACAACATCATCAATCACCAAGCCTAGTGACAAACCAATGCAACTCGGTCTATCTAGATTATCTGAGGAGGAGAGAATGAGAAGACGCCAACTTCGTCTATGTTTTTACTGCGGTGAGGCTTGCCATCGCAGTCAAGGGTGTCCACATAAAACTCAAACGACTTCTCGGGTAACTATAGAACATTTCTCTAAGTAACAAATCATTCAAGCTTCCTATCAAACTAAAGACTGAAGAGGCATCTATTTCATTAACAGCGATGATCGATTCTGGGGCAGCTTTGAACCTCATACATAAAGAACTTATCAAGAAATATGACATTCCCATCCAACCATGCACTCCTTCTATCAAGATTAAAGCCATTGATGATAACACAATTGGAGAGGGGATTACTCATCAGACCAAACCATTAACACTCCAAGTGGGTTTGTTTCATCAATAATTGATCTCCCTGTATGTCATTGACTCCCCTAAACATGAAGTGATCCTCGGATTTCCATTGCTATACATTCATGACCCCATTATTTCATGGCATCATGGTGAGCTGACTAATTGGTCAAATTGTGTAAACTATTGTTTCTCCCAAGTCCCCCAACCATGTTTCACAACTAGCATCGAAAACCCAGAGACTAACAAGACTGTTAATATCCCCAATTATTATGATGATCTGGAAGAAGTTTAGTAAAATCAAAGCAATGCAATTACCACTTCATCGCCCTTGGGACTGTGCAATCGATTTACTCCCCAATGCCATGCCCCTTAAAAGTAAAGTCTACCCCCTGTCCAGGAGGGAGACCCAAGCCATGGAGGAATATATTGAGGAAGCACTAAGCTCAGGGTTCATCCGACCCTCCACATCTCCAGCTGCAGCCGGATTTTTCTTTGTTGGGAAAAAAGACGGAGGTTTAAGACCTTGTATTGATTATAGGGGACTGAACAACATCACAGTGAAATTCCGATACCCCCTTCCATTGGTTCCCTCAGCCCTGGAACAGCTCCGGGAGGCCACTTTCTACACTAAACTTGACCTACGAAGTGCCTATAACCTAATCAGAATCAAAGAGGGTGATGAATGGAAAACTGCCTTCACCACTAGAGGGCACTATGAGTACCAGGTTATGCCATATGGACTTGCCAACTCTCCAGCTGTTTTCCAGTCGTTCATAAATTAGATCTTCCGAGACCTTCTGAATCAGTATTTAATGGCTTACATTGACGATATTTTAATTTACTCAAAATCTGAGAATGAACATATCAACCATGTCACGACGGTCCTCTCTCGTCTACTTGCAAATCAACTATACGTCAAGGCAGAGAAATGTGAATTTCACGTTAGACAAACTTCGTTCCTGGGTTACCACATCAGTCACCAAGGAGTAAAAATGGATGAATCCAAAGTCAAAGCAGTCACAGAATGGCCACAACCATCTACCCTGAAAGAGCTTCAAAGGTTTCTGGGGTTTGCCAACTTTTATAGACGCTTCATCAGAGGTTACAGTATGATTGCTTCACCCCTGACATCCCTCTTGAGAAGGAAACCTTTGAAGCTGAAATGGACTGAAGAGGCCAGCCAAGCATACAACACTTTGAAGGAAAGGTTTACAACAGCCCCCATCTTAAAACATCCAGACCCTGATCTCCCGTTTGTGGTGGAGGTAGACGCTTCAGACTGTGGAATTGGAGCTGTACTCTCCCAACGTCATGGCCAACCCGGTAAACTATATCCATGTGCATTCTTCTCAAGAAAGTTAACCTCAGCAGAAAGAAATTATGATGTGGGGAACAAAGAACTTTTATCCATGAAAGCAGGCCTCGAGGAGTGGAGACACTGGCTCGAGGAAGCAATACACCCCTTTCAAGTAATAACTGACCACAAGAATCTAGAATACATCAAGAGTGCCAAACGACTCAACCCACGGCAGGCTTGTTGGTCCCTGTTTTTCACACGGTTCCAATTTACAGTGACTTATCGACCAGGCAGTAAGAAAGGGCATCTGCCTTGCCAATCTAGGCGGTACGACCTTCCCACTGAAAACCGCACACCAGAATGCATTCTCCCACCTTCTGTTGTCATCGCTCCAGTCACCTGGGACATAATGGAAGAGATACAAAGAGAACAATTACAAGAGCCCGCACCTGACAACTGCCCTCCTGACAAACAGTATGTTCCACAACATCTACGTCACAGAGTAACACAATGGGTCCACACTTCTGTCAGCTCTGGCCATCCAGGTATATCATGCACTCTTCACTTACTGAAAAACTCATTCTGGTGGCCCTCGATGACCAAGGATGTCACTACTTATGTTAAAGCCTGCCAAGTCTGTGCCCAATCTAAAACCCCCAAAGAGTTACCTTCTGGTCTTCTCCAATCACTTCCTATCCCACAGCGTCCTTGGTCCCATCTTTCCATTGACTTTGTGACCGACCTACCACTTTCCAATGGCTTCACTACTATCCTTGTCATAATTGACCGCTTCTCCAAGTCCTGTTGTTTGGTCCCTCTAAAAGGTCTCCCCACAGCCATGGAGACTGCTCAAGCGTTATTTCATCATGTCTTTCGAATTTATGGTATACCTTAGGATATTGTCAGCGATAGAGGAACTCAGTTCACGTCCCAAGTTTGGAGAGCTTTCTGTAAGCATCTGGATATTAACATCAGTCTCACGTCAGGACGCCACCCTCAGTCTAATGGACAAGTTGAACGACTAAACCAAGAGATAGGCAGATATCTTCGATCATACTGCAGCCGAGAACAATACCGCTGGTCAGAATTCCTCCCCTGGGCAGAATACGCACAAAATTCACTAACTCACTCTTCAACTGGCCTGACTCCCTTCCAGTGCGTCCTTGGGTATCAACCTCCTTTGTTCCCGTGGTCTGGCGAACCCTCATCGGTCCCTGCAGTGGACGATTGGATTCAGCGTAGTGAGAGGGTGTGGGACAGCGCACACGTCCGGCTTCAGAGAGCTGTAAGAGTACAAGAACTCCAGGCCAACAGACAACGTCGCCCACATCCTCCCTACCAACCAGGACAGCGGGTCTGGCTTTCTACCAGGAACCTCAAGCTACGGCTACCCAGCAGGAAGCTCAGTCCAAGGTATGTTGGTCCATTCAAGATTCTAAAGAGAATAAACGAGGTCACATACCAATTAGAGCTTCTTGTTAACTATCGCATCTCTCCATCCTTTCATGTTTCCCTCCTCAAACCGGTCCACCCGGGGGCTGACCCCAACGCTGAGGCTCGAGAGCCGCCACCGCCACTGGATATTGATGGGGCTCCAGCTTACAAGGTGAATGAATTACTGGACTCAAGACGGAGAGGGGGTCAGCTCCAATACTTGGTGGACTGGGAGGGCTATGGACCTGAGGAGAGATCGTGGGTAGTCGCCCGCGATATCCTGGATCCTTCTCTCATCATGGATTTTCATCGTGCCAGACCCGATCGACCAGCGCCACGACCACGGGGACGTCCCCGTCAAGCGCCAGGAGACGCTCCTAGAGGAGGGGGTTCTGTAACACCACGCCAGCAGAGGGAGCCCTCACCGGAGTATTGACTGTATACCGCTCCCTCTGCTTCTACTTTCATTTCCTGTTCTGAACAGTATTTAGGAAGAGATCTTGTGTCTGCACGTTGCGAAGTATTGCCAGTTTCATCTGCCTTACCAAGCGTATCTATTGTTTTCTGTCTGATTATTCTGTGTATGATTCTGCCTGTTTTTCTGATCACGCCTGTTGGATTACCCCTCTGCTTTGGTATCCTGTTTTGGATTGATGATTGTGTTTGGACCTCTTGCCTGTTTGCACACTTCTGCCTTTTGGATTACCCTCGTGTATGTCGCCTGATTGGACTGCTACTGTGACTTTGACCCATTGCCTGGCTTAACGATTCTGTCTCTAAACCCTAATACTAATAAACATCCGCAAATGGATTCTAACGCCGCCTCAGCCTCGTCGTTACAAACTTTAACTACTTTGGTGTTTAAAGTCACAATGAAAAGAATACTGAAGTTTTGTGGCTTTTAGTTTGAATGTGTTTGCATTACAGATATAACACATTGACAAAACTCGCATAAGAACTGAATGCTCATTTGCACTAATGGACCACTTCCATAACTGCATTAACCTATATACTGCACGGTAATTCTATTAACTGCATCTAGTCATCTATTGCACTGTAACATCAATAACTGCATTAACTAATCAACTGCACGGTTACTCTATTAACTGCATCTACTCATCAATTGCACTGTAACTTCAATAACTGCATTAACTAATCTACTGCTCTGTAACCTTATTAACTGCATTTACTCATCTTCTGGACTGCAACCTATTAACTACATTAACTCGTATACTGCAACGTAACTCTAATAACTGCATCAACTTCTACAACTGCTTTAACTCACCTACTGCACTGCAACTTTAATAGCCAATGTCAATAATTTATGCATACCTAAGTCAGTTGCACTATTTTAGTCTAAATTATTATCTGTTCATTTCCACCTGTACATTAATGTTCATAGTATATAGTCATCTGTATATATTGTTCATAGTTACTGTCATATTTTCATAGAACACACCTACTGCAAAATATTTTTATAGTCCATGCCCACTGTATTATATTTTTCCAATTGTTCATATTGTATTCTGTATATCCTGCACTTGCTAACTGCACTTCTGGTTAGACCTAAACTACATTTCGTTACACTGTACTTGTATATGTGTAATGACAATAAAGTTGAATCTAATCTAATCTAACAAGCACTCACAACTTTCTCAGACAGATTTGAAATGATAACTTCAATGTTAGAGGTGTCTTGATCGAAAACAACTGGCACTGACACATCTTAATATCTACTATTGTTTTTTCTCAAGAGGCGCACAGTAATTAAACGACTTACTGTAAATAATCCTCAGTTTTGGTCACAGTGGTTTAAGTTCTTGGTCTGAAGGTCGATGCTTAAAGCAGCAGCAGCCCAAGAGCAGATGTTGTCAGGGTTCTGCCACTGGGTGTCAGGTTTTTCTAGTCTTGGGGCAGGATCTTGACAGTACCACGGAGAGAAACACATTATTGTGGGGCGACTTAATGTGCGTCTCTTCGGTCACGTCTTTGGCCCCGCCCCTCTCATTCTCTCATTAGCTTCCCTTTGGTGTTTCAGTCCCCACACCTGCCTTGATAATTATTCTTGTTAGCCTCCCTATAAATTGCCCTTGTGTTTGCTGTCCTGTGCTGAATTGTTTTGTATGTATTCTTGTCTTGTGGTCTCCTTGCCTTGTTTTGCCTTGCCTTGCCTTCCCTTGCCTTGCCTTGCCTTGCCTTGCCTTGCCTTGGATTTGGACTATTTATCATTTGTTCTCATCATTGAGAAGAATAAGTCTTGTATCCTGTGTTCTCGTTTTGCCCCATCGCGGGAAGTCTTTTGTTCTTGTTTGTATTTTAGTTCCCCACACTAATCCACTCTAACAAAGGGAAACTCATTCAAGTTTCCATTGCTGCTATTTTATTTAGATTTCTGCATTATTCGCTTTACTGCAACTTTTGAAGTGAAAGATGGGAAATTCGGTTTCGAGACCATTGCCTGGCGAAACGCCAAACGCATTTATGTATAGAAATGATCAAGGTTTTTATGTCGAACCGTATGTCAGTAATCTCGCAGGGTGGTCAGAAAAAATGACACCGCAAATTGATACGCCGTACCCAAGGGACGGTTCATTTTCCGATGACGGAATCGACCTGGCAAAAAGTATGGTGAAAGAAGGATGGGGTGACCCGAAATGGGATTATAAATACATGCTTAAAGCTTACGCTGTATGGAAAGATTTTAAAAAGGTGTGGGACGAAGGTCCTGAGAAAAAACAAGTGCTTGCTTATGTTGCAAAGCAAGGTTTATCTGAAAAGCCGCCCTCATACTCCACTTTTTGCCAGCCCGAAACATTGCCGTCAGCCCCCGTGTCGCAGAGAACTTGTCTGAAAATCAGTTCCGACACCATTCGACCGAGCGCACAGCGCAAAGCGACTGAAAGTGTTAAATCTGGTAAAAAGACGGTCAAGCTATCACAGGTTGAAACAGATGCGCGTGGCGCATCTCAGAATTCAATGGTTTGGATTCGGGCCGGTAATAACGTAAATATAAGACCGTTAAAAATGTCTGATATGGAATCAATTTGTAAAAGCTTACCGTCCCCACAAGAAGTGGGAAAATATGTGACTGTTTTAAAGACGCACACAAAATATGCGCATTTTTCAGGGAGTGATTTCAGGGCAGTTTTACTGAGAACACTCGAAGGGGATATAACTGAACAAATGATAGTTCAAAAATGCCCCACGTTATCACCCGACAATGATAAAATTACAGGCAGTGGGACATCGCAAAACCCGCATGAATTCTTTTGGGAAAAAGCTGTTAATGTTGACACCTTTTTCGCAGAATTGAGAGTTTTTCTCGATGAACGTCTCGGAAGCAGACAAGATTTATCGTTTGCTGCCAGTACTAAGCAAAAACCGAAAGAATCTGTGTCAGAATTTTTTGTGCGCTTTCAGAGGGCGTGGACCGATGATTCTAAATTGCCATTGACTAATGAATTAAAGCCTCTGTTTATTAACACGATGTTGAATAACATGAATGCGAAGCAAGCGCAATTGATCAGAATCACCACATCGAATTTGCACGAAATGACCGTAGAAGCTCTAGGAAAACGAATAAGGGAGTTAGATGCATCAGGTGGTTTCACTGTAAAAGTAGAAAATGCTATGTTTACAGGGCACCAGAAAAAAGGGAAGTATAACCGCAATCAAACTTCTAACCCCGAGCTCAAACCATCAAGGGCTCACCAAAAAGGGAAGTCAGATATGACATGTTTCCATTGTGGTAGAAAGGGACACTTTAAACGAGACTGCTGGCAGTTGCAGAGAGAGAATGAACCTAAAGTGAACTCGGGGGATACACAGCCCCCAGCACGTCCTGCAGAGCATGACTCTGATGATAGGAGACGTCCACCACAGCGAGGAAACGAGAACTCGGGTGCCACATATCATACCCAATGGCACCCAAACCAAGCATAGGGATGCCCACAGAGTGAAGTCAGTTCAGAATTATGTATGATGACCTTAACATTCTCAAATAGCGGAGAGGATTTGCCTTATTTTACCCTTATGGTGAATGGGCAGCCTCAAACATTTTTGCTTGATACAGGTGCAGATGCTTCATCAATGACATCTAAAGAATATGAGGGTCCCATAACTAACCAAATAATTCACTCTGTGGGAATAACAGGAACTGACATTGCATGTCATGTGACACCTCTCTTGGAGGTTAAAGCTTCAGGTGTTAAACCATTTTTTCACAAGTTTACCATTATACCTGGGGCTCCGCTGAACCTTTTAGGTCGTGATATGATGCATAAATTGGGCATGGATATAAAATTTACTAAAAAGCAAGTTGTTTTCTCTTTTCTGTCCAGTTTACAGGCATCCATCGATCCATTACCGACATGTGAGCAGGCAAGTGGCTCACACACGCCTGTTTCCTGTGGCAGTATGCCTGCACGGGTGGACTCCATGATTAACCCTCTGTTATGGTCTCAGTTCAAGGATGACACTGGTTTCATTGACATGGAACCATATAAAGCAAAGCTTAAAACAACTAAGCCTGTTTACATTAAACAATATCCTTTGTCAAAAGATAAAGAGGAAGGTATTAAGCCTTTGATTGAAAATTTTGTCCAGCAGGGTGTCCTCCAACCAACACATTCACCATACAACACACCAATTAACCCTGTAGTGAAAGCCGATGGAAAAACTTGGCGATTAACTCAAGACTTGAGGGCTATCAATCAATTAATTATACCGCTGGCACCAATTGTGCCTGATGTTCCGACTGTTATGAATTCGGTACCTTACTCACACAAGTATTTTACTGTCATTGATTTGTGTGCAGCTTTTTTCTCTGTGCCGGTACACCCGGAGACTCAGCCATTGTTAGCTTTTACATATAGAGGGCAACAATATTCATGGACACGCCTTGCACAGGGTTATGCAGACTCACCCGCTGTCTTTTCGGCAGCAGTGCACAAAACTTTGGCAAGAATGACTGATTTGCCATCATCGGTGTGTGTGCTTCAGTTTGCAGATGATATCCTGGTGTCAGGAGAGACGGAGGAGGACTGTGAAAAAGCATCTGTGATTGTTTGCAATGTGCTTGCGGACGCAGGTTTCAAGGCCTCGAAAGAAAAACTGCAATGGGTCCAGACTAAGGTGAATTACTTAGGTCATGTACTGTTGCAGGGCCTCAGAGCAATATCCACAGACAGGATCCAGTTGATAAGAAGCATTAAGTCCCCACGAACAGTACAGCAGCTCCAAAGTTTTCTGGGACTAGTGAACTATTGTAGATCATGGATACCTGATTGTGCGATCCACGACAGGCACCTGAGAGGTCTGATTGATCACAAAACTCCGCCAAACACACGTCTGGACTGGACTGCTGAGGCAGATGAACATTTTGATGCATTGAAAGCAGCCATCATTAAAGCACCAGCACTGGGTTTACCAGACTATACCAAGCCTTTTCACTTGCATGCTAGGGAGACAGAGGGTGTAGCTGTAGGTGTCCTGGTGCAACTGCATGGTTCCGCATATAGACCAGTAGCATATCTGTCTAAGAAATTAGATAACATAGTCACAGGTATGCCAGCATGCCTTCGTGCTGTGGCTGCAGCTGCTCTGATCGTGCAGATGGCGGAGAAAACTGTTTAATCACACCCAATGACATTGTATGCGTCGCATCAGGTCGGCGCTATTTTACACAACATGCAAACACAACACATGACAGCGCAAAGGCGCTCAGGGTATGAGGCTATTCTGCTGGCTACACGAAATCTTAGTATACAAACGACAGCAAGCATTAACCCTGCTTTGCTTGGACTTTTAGGTGTTATGGAGATAACAGATTTTACTATTGATCATGATTGCATCTTTGAACTGACAACCTCTTGTTCTTCCAGGGTCGATCTGTTGGATACGCCCCTGGATGGGGGGGAACACATCTATGTTGATGGGTCTTGTTCAAAGCCCTATGATGGTGTCTACCTTTGTGGCTATGCTGTAGTTTCAGACTCAGGCGAAGTAATTGAAGCTTTTGCTTTAGACTACAATTCGGCTCAAGCGGCAGAATTGGTAGCAGTAATAAGGGCCTGTGAACTAATGACAGAGAAGCGAGCAACAATTCACACAGTACGCGTGGAGTGTGCTTCACCATTATGCTAAAATGTGGGAAGCAAGAAGTTTCAAAACAGCCGATGGTAAGCCCATAGCACATGCTAATCTGATAGGGCAGCTAACGGAAGCAGTTCAGCTCCCGTTGGAAGTGGCCATAGTGAAGGTTAAAGGTCATGCCTTAGGGGAGGATGAACAAACGTTAGGGAACCGCAGGGCTGATGAAGCTCCAAAGACAGCAGCCAGAAGTCAGATTAAATCACCGTTTCACCAAAAATATGAAACACAGATAGCAATGACCGTGCACATAACGAATATACCAGATATCGACATCAAAATTGTACAAAGTCAACCGACACAGGCAGATTTGGAGCCTTGGAGCAAAAGTGGTTGTGCTCCGGACGAAAGGGGGATCATAAGAGATGAAAAGGGTAGAATTGCAATACCAAAGTTAGGATTAATTATTCTAATAAGGCACTACCATGGTTTGTCTCATACAAGCTGTGCAAAAGTTGTTCAGGCAATTAATCAATTATATTGCATTGCTGATGTGCATAAAACGGCAAAACTCGTTTTGGACGCATGTCTAACATGTGCGCAGGTAAATCCGCACAAAGCAATTAAGCATGATGCGTTGCCACACCCAGAATCACCGTTCCAACATGTACAGATCGATTTTACTCATATGCCGCCGGTAGGAAATCTAAAGTATCTTTTGGTCATCATTGACCGATTCTCAAAGTGGCCAGAAGCATTTCCGTGCGCGAAAGAGGATGCTAAAACGGTAGTAAAGATCTTAACAAAGGAGATAATACCGCGTTATGGAATAATTTCGACTATCGAAAGCGATAACGGGACGCCATTTACGTCAAAGGTGACACAGCTCCTAGCAAAAGCTTTGTCTATTGATTGGCACTTCAACATTCCGTATCATCCGCAGAGCTCAGCAGTCGTAGAACGATGCAATCTCACGCTAAAGACTCGCCTAACGAAAGCCGCACTCGAGACGGGGAGAAAATGGGTAGATTTGTTGCCCGCCGTGTTAACCGAAATACGGATGACCCCATCTTCCACTACCAAGTTATCACCTTTCGAGGTGCTAATGGGTAGGCCTTTCCCGACCCCGTGGGTCAAAGGCCGCGCCGGCATTTCTTCCTTAGGGGACATGCAGGTGATCCAGGAGGACTACGTGACTTCCCTTGTCGAAAAGCTAAATTCTATATGTGCTGATGTTTCCCTGTGTCTTCCTCTGCCCTCAGAAAACCCCACTCATAGTTTTGTTCCAGGACAAAGAGTGTTCGTGAAAAGTCTGAAGCCCACTAAGGTTGGAGAACCAAAGTACCACGGACCAGCAACTGTAATTGCCGTAACCCGGACAGGAGTTCTGACAGATTACCAGCCACAGTGGATACACGCTTCGAGATTGAAGTTGTGTTCTTCAGGAGAGCAGGCAAGCTCCAATTTAACATAGAATCTCAAAAGGGGATTCACCTTACTGTATTTTAGGGTGGGTGAGGCACTGACTACGCTGAGGAAAGAACTACCTTTCGTGAGGTGGGGGCCACCCAAAGCAAGAAGATAGATGGCCCATTGTGTCAACAGTGCCGACCCCCTAATACCCCTGAAGTACACTAAGGGCCAAATTGATCTATTCACATGTCTTATGGATATATTCGAACATGACTCTTTCAGCGAGTGCACTGTTGATGATGCTCTTGTTGAATTTGGCCAAGTAATTATTGGGATAGTGATAAGCGCCTTGAACGAAGCTCAAAATCCCTTACGCATTATACCAATAATTGTTTGTTTATTAGTCTTCATATTGTTTGGACCTTGTATTCTGCAAGGCCTCCATAAATGTGTATTGCAATCCTTTGCTCCCTTGACAAGGCAAGGAGCTTATCAGGTAATGATGATATCACGCCAGTTGACAGAAATGAACCGAATCAGGAAGGCTAGAGCCAGACGTGAAGGTCTTGCTGAGGAAAGTAACAATAGAGTATGGGGAACTGATTTTGATAGTGATAATGATAATGATGACGACGATGATGATTATGTTCATCTATATGAAGAAGCACTTGAACCAATTATAAGAAGGGAGGCGCAGGTGTTGGAAGGAGAGGAACGGGAAATCCAGGTAGATGGGGATGTTTACCAGGTAATGGAAGGAGATATTCAAGTAGATGAAGACAGTTACCAGATTATGCAGGATGGAGAAGGAGAAGTCCAAGGAGATGAGACTGATAGGGCAGACGAAGGAACAGTGGTGGTGGACAGACAAGTAGTGGAGATAGGGACGGACAGCGATGAGAATGATGAGAGCGAGGAAAATGAGGAGAATCAGGAAGAGTATGAGTAATTCCTTGTTAAGAGGGGAAGGAAGTGATGATTTCTTATTTTTATGATTTCAATTTCTTAACTTGTTGTTTATCATTTCAATTTCTTTTCTAAAAATTCATATTCAAGTTTATTAAAGTGTTGTTAAAAGTGATGTTATGTATAACAGCTTGCACGTGAAAACAAAACAAAAATACGCTAACCGCAAGTAGAATATCACTAACTATTTTGAATGTATGTTTTAACTATTATATAGGGGTACATGGTTATTTGTAAGACTGTTGGTCTTAAAGTGGCCATTGTGAGATTCTAAAATCTTGGTCGTTGATGGTTCCCATGAATGCCATGGTTCCCATACATTTACTCGCTGTAAGTAACCTAGGAGGATAATATATGTTTCCTCAGATGATATATGCTTCCTTAAAAGGATGTATCTCATGGTGTGTTATAAGTGGCACCGGACATTTAACCAAGCACTAATAAATTATCCTAGACAGGAACAACTAACAATGTGTGATATATGTGCTGTGCACCAATGTGAAGGATTTGAGCCCAAATCGCACTTCCTCTTTTGCATATATATAAACTGAACCCATTTGGAATAAACTTTGACTTTGAGTGAACTGTACTTCGGTGTCTGTTTCATTCTTGGTCCCCGGGCTCGGTTCTTCTGATTGTTCCATCGACTAGACTCATCAACTCATAAAAGCTATTATCTAGACAAAGTAATAATCTTACAAATACCCTGACAGATGTACTGAACACATCAGACAGAGGATATAAGCTCACAACTCATTCACAGACCCTTTTTTACAGTACTTTACTCAATCACATGCCAACAATTATATTTTATATGTGAGGTTGTGACAACTCTTAGCTACTTCCAGTACGGGACATTTGACCGATCCATGAATAAGCACATACAGCTAACAATTTGTATCTTTTCTTTTTTTGCAGCCAGTCAATTTGTTGTTTAACCGTCCATTAATGACTGAAACCTGTTTGACTCTATATCAGCATTGATGTGATTCTACAGTAGAAAAAGACACATATGATGATAAATGTGAATCAAACAACATCATTGAATCAAACCTCCGTAAATCATCACATCATGAACATCAATTACACAAAATAAAGTCGAAACATTACAATATTTTCTTCAAATATTCACTCGCTCATGTTTAATCGAGACATTTTCCAACAAAACATCAACCACTGAATTATCACAGATGTCAATAAGGTATAAGACAAATTATTTGATTAACATCGATTTTCTTTCATAAAATATGATTTGTTTAATCTCTGTATCATCTACATTCTTAAATCACAGATTTTCACCTTACTGAACAAGTCAAGTGTAAATCCAGGATAGAGCGGTTGAGTGAACGTGGTGCTGATGCTGTGGATGAGGGTCATTGTGTCAGAGACGCTGTAGAAGGACAGAATTCCTGCTCTCTCATCCACATACACTCCTATTCTATCAGATCTGAGCTTTACAGAGAGATCAGTGCTGATGTTATTGTGTTTGAATGAGTAACTGGAGTCAGAGCAGATCAAACTCCAGGACTGATCATTACATCCAAACACACACTTATGATGCCGTCCCTTCCTCCTGATGCTCTTATATGACACTGAAATATCCACACAAACACCAGTCCACTCAATCTCCCAGTAAGAGCGTCCACACACACTCTCTCTACACAACACCTGACACACATCATCAAATCTGTCTGGATGATCAGGATACCGATGCTGTTGTGGGTAAATCTCTCTGTTGTCCTCAGACAGACTGAGAAGTGTATTCACTGTGTTTAGATCCAGAGTCAACTGAAGAGAATCTGAGGAACATAAAACACATCATCTGCATCTTTACATCACAAAAGTGATAAATCAGAGAAATATTGAGATATTCTTCATTGTTGACATCAGACTTCAAACAGAGAATCCTCCGTCATTATTGTTTTCAAGATATGATTCACTCGGCTCAATTGATGCTGTTAAACTGAATGAAATCTCAGATTCTGTTCATCTGAACACACACACACATCATTTTATGTTGTTAGTTTTGTGAGGAGTTCATCTGTCAGCTGTCGTCCAGTACAGACGCTCTTTCTGTCGTCTTCATTAATGTCACAAACTCATATTTGACACCATATGAACTGAAGATGAGATTCTTACACAAACAATAATTCACTGATTCAAATCATTTGTTCTGGACTCTCTCAACAGCTCTTGATATCACACGTGTCATGAGATTCTTCATTGTTGTGTTTCTCTGTAAAGTTTGTGTGTTTGATGATGTCGTGGATGTGTTGATGTGTTTGGAGACACTTACACTTGAGGAACTGATCTCTGGTCTTGGGTTCAGGACTGAGAATAATCTCTGTGTGTCTCACTTGAGAAATAAACAGACATTTGATTCTCAATCACGTCTCATGAAATCATTTGTGTTTCTACATGATAACAGCTGATGGATGTAAAGAGTCAATGGATGATACTTCACCTCTCTCAGAGATCTTTTCTAGCCCTCGTGTGCAGAAACGCTCCAGTTCGTCTCTCAGATGAGACACAGATTTGATGACATCATCAAAAGAGAGGAGAGAGCTGACAGTGATGCTGGACAGAGAGTCTGAAGATCCAGAGAGAGACGGCAAACTCTACACACACACACACATGCACACAAACACACACACACACACAAGCACACACACACACATGCACGCAAACACGCAAACACGCAAACACGCACGCACGCCCGCACGTACGCACACACACACACACACAATGAAACACATGTTGTTGTGTATCTAAAGAGCACTGGTCTGTTTTTCACATGTCTGTTACCTTCAGCAAATGGATGTGATGATGTGAGTGTAAAAGCTTCTCCAGCTCAGCGTCTCTCCTCCTCAGATCATCGATCTCCTGCTTCAGTCGCTCCAAGAGTCCTTCAGCTGAACTCACTGCAGCCGTCTCCTGATCTCTGATCAGCTGTGTGACCTCAGAGCGTCTTCTCTCAATGGACGAGATCAGTTCAGTGAACATCATCTCACAGTCCTCCACTGCTGTCTGTGCACACCGCTGTTACACACACACACACACACATTACTGTGAGACACACTGAGACTTCACTGAGACTCTTCTGAGATCTTCTGCTCCAAACTCACCTTGTGAGACTCAACAGCATCTTTGAGCTTCTGAAGGTCTTTCTGTTTCTTCTGGATCTGCTGCTGAAGTTTATTCTTTGTTTCTCCAAACTGACTCTGAAGAATTGAACACAATGACTGTATAACAGAGTCTGTTTGAACTATTAATGGTCATTTAGCTCAGTAAACTTCTATGGTAAGACAATGAAAAAGCATCTTTTGAAGAATAAAATAAGCACCTGTTTCTCCGTCCACGCTGCAGCAGATGAAACCGTCTCATGGTTTTTGTGTTCATCTATACACTGAACACATATAAGCTTCTGATCCGTGCGACAGTAAATCTCCAGAATCTTGTGGTGTCGAGGGCAGATCATGTCATGAAGTGGTTCAGTGGCGTCTATCAGGTTGTGTCTTTGACCTCTGAAGAGATTCTCGTGTTGCTCCAGATGAGTTTGACAGTAAGAGTTGAGACACATCAGACAGGATTTGATGGCTTTGTGTTTTCTTCCAGTACAGACGTCACACTCCACATCTCCAGCGGAACGGTGATCAGAAACAGCACATTTAGTCTTCTTCAGTTTCTCCGTCATCTCAGCAAACATCACATTCTTTGCTAGAACAGGTCTTGGACTGAAGGTTTGTCTGCACTGAGGGCAGCTGTAGATTCCCGTCTGATCTTCTGGATTCCAGCAGTCTGTGATACATCTCATACAGTAAGTGTGTCCACAGGGAACAGTCACTGGATCCTTCAGTAGATCCAGACACACTGAACACATGAAGTGATCCTCTGAAATACTCGCTTCTGCCATTTCGCCGTATCAACACACCAAACACTCCACAGATCCAAGTCACTTGAGTTTCACTTTCTCTGAACTGAAAGACTTCCTGCTTCAGTTTATGTAACAGGTTTGACAGGTGATGTTATAAACACGTCCTCTAGATGACAGCAAAGTCCTTTATTATGGAAAGTCTCTTGCATGGGGACAATATTTGAACTCTGGACAGATATTTCAGTCATGCAAAAGCAAATCAAATATCCTAATGGTGAAGATGAATCTCTTTCAGTATACACTAGATAATAATCTGTGTTCAGTTTATTTTATGATCTTTGTTGGAGAATATTCAAAGGAAGAATTATTACAGTGGCCTATACAGGACAAACTACATTCTGTGAGTTTAATACTACTAGTTGGAATTAACTTAAACTACTTTGGTGTTTAAAGTCACAATGAAAATAATACTGAAGTTTTGTGGCTTTAAGTATGAATGTGTTTTAAAGTGTCAAATGGAAAGAAAGGTTGACCTGATCTGTCTCGCTCTTGTTTCTCTTGAACTCTTCTCTGGCCCAGTCTCTCAGATATCTGCGGCCGGACTCATTCGGTACTTTGCAGATGCTTCATTCTCACTCTCCTGGAACAATACAATAACACACACACACACACATACAAAAGACCTCAAGACAACAGTGCGTGGCAACAGAAGATATTTTCTATCATGATGATAAGAAGTCCCTTTACACAGTAAGCCTGACCTAAGCATTTATTGGAGACTTAAAGCATGAATTGTCTTCTGTAGTTTATATGAAAATCAAAGAAGGTTTGTCTTAATCATGCTTAAATCACCAATTGAAAATAAGATAATGCTGAATAATAATTGATTCATATTTGTCAAAACCACACAAAAGTATTTATATCTGAAGTCAGGTGAAGTCACAGCACCCGTCCCTTCAGTCCGCCGCTTTAGACCAATGTGAGGTCCAATACCTCACGTCCGGTCTAGTGAGGTCGGTACGGAGAACAGGAGGGGTGAGTCGGGCGACAAGTGCTTCCCTGGCAGTCACACTCTGAAATTCTTCTTCGGGGTCTTTCACATTCGTACAAATTGAACCTTCTACAATTGCAAACATCTGAGCCAAAGCTAGATCAGACAGTGACTCTCGGTCAGACAGAATGAGAGAAATATTAGATTTAATCCATAAAGAGTTCAAATATTGATATCCAGCATAAAACATCAATCGTCTTCATTTGTTTCATAAATGCATCAATTTACTTTTCTTGTGCACCTTTTGCCTTCAGCTTTGGATCATATTTAGTCTTATTTACTAGTATTTGAACAGCATACTTAATTTAAAAATATTTACATCTTAAATGTTCATTAGTTGAGGGATGAGCACAGAACTGCAGTCCGCCGTTTGACTCTCACAACATTTCAGCTCCTAAACAAGCCTTATTTTTCTTTTTAAAGGATATCAACGTTTGGCAACATGCATGGGTTCTGGGATGCTAAGGGGCTGAATTTTTCCAACTCCTCCATCCAGTTTGTCTTTTGCCCATACATTAGGAAATTCAGGAATATTGAATATCGATCCATTTTCAGAATGAGTCTCCATCTCTGCCACTGCATCCTATTTCATGGTGAGGGCCCGCTTGAGATTAAAGAACAATTTTGTTACAGCCAAGCACATCTTATCTCTTGAAAGTAGAACATCGGCTTCTAGGTTTTTGAAAATATAAACATGAATTATTACCAAGTAGAACTTGGTCTGACGGGCGATGCTTAAAGCAGCAGCAACCCAAGAGCAGATGTACTGAACACATTAGTCAGAGAGTATAAGCTCACAACTCATTCACAGACCCTTTTTTACAGTACTTTACTCAGATCACATGCCAACAATTATATTTTATATGTGAGGTTGTGACACCTCATCCACTACAAGACATTTGACCGATCCATGAACAAGCACATACAGCTAACAATTTGTATCTTTCTGGCTCTTTTCTTTTTTTTGCAGCCAGTCAATTTGTTGTTTAACCGTCCAATAATGACTGAAACCTCGATTGACCATTCTTTAAATAAATTCACAGATTTCCTTTGACCTAAGTGCTTAAGAGCAGAGTTGTTTACAGCATCTGCTCGGTTCCATTTCTTCCGTTTCAATGCTGACTTTGAACATTGAAAGAAAAATGATAAAGAGAAATTTGTTTGTAGTTTTGTCAGATTAACACTTCACTGTACCCCGGGCAACAATATTCAAGGGCCCCATCATCACAACCCCAGGATCACCATAATCTGGCAAAATACAGAATAAATTACAGTAATACAGTCAATATACTCAATATTTCAATAACTAACTGCCATCAGGTGCATTTGGATGTACAGATGTGCAAATGCTCACAGAACTACAAATACACCACTATGTTGTCTTGTCAAGACCCCTCAGTCATTATGTTATGAAAACAAAACACATCGGCATCCGTATAATCTGGCAAAATTGACCCCCTACATAGTCACAAATAAATAAATAAGCCATGACTTTCAAAGCATCCTATATTTATTTAACAACACCTACTCCCATCACAAATACATAGAATTGATAGAGCCATCACAGAGGAAGTCCACAGACAAGACACAAACAAAAATCCATTGAATCCATCTCCTAGATAGCATTTTGGTCCACAGCTCATTTTAAACAGAAATCACCGTCACCTCAGAATTCAATAGGACAATCAAGTTATAGCGCAATATAAACATTTTGAAATCTGCGGTTTTATTTGCAACAACAATAAACAAACAAAATTTAATGGAAGAATGGAAAAAATAAAGGAAAAAATGGATCAAATGCAGTATCATCTGCTCCTAAACTCTTTTGAACTGGTTTTAAAACAGTAAACAACCTGTCACATCACAGTTCAACAAGACAGGCAAGGGTTAAACATTTTAGTGCAATATAAACATTTGGAAATCTGTCCAATACACAATTTGAATCCTAAATAATGGGGAAGAGCATGTATGTAATTTGAAATGCTTGATTTCATTTGGCAAACACATCTTACACAAACATTTTTCTAGACTTTGAATGTGTAACAGGTGCTGCTCGCAGACGAGCGGTTCAGATAGTGGTTCAGATGGCGGTTAGACTCAAGACCCATCACCGCTTCCCTCACTGATCGCACTCGCAGCAGAATCCGGGTCGTAGGTTGAAGATGCTGCTGTGGGCTCTTCGCTCTCGGGGCTGTGAACATTAGCTAGAGCCGGCAGTGAAGAAATGTCCTGGCTAGCTGAGCTGTCCTCGTTGACGGATGGTGCCTTAGCAGACTAGTTGCTAACGTTTACTAGCGTAAAGAAATTCTCTATTTTCTGTATATATTTTTATTTTTTCTGCGTTCCTGATATCCTTCTCCCTTTTAAATTTCAGATAAGCGCTCCCACTTAGCTACTCCATGTTTGCATTTTTTGAGTCGTGTTGTGTTTTAGGGCTTGCCGTCACGCGAACGGCTCAGTGCACGTTGATTGGTGTTACCGCCCGCGGGGCCCTTTAGAGGTCTAGGGCCCCTGGGCAATTGCCCAATTGCCCATATGGTTAATCCGGCCCTGGCTGCAGCACTCTCCAGGAGTTCCACGGGCTGAATGCATTTTCTGTCACTCACTGTTACAGTACTAACGGTTTCTCTCTTATAGAATGTTAAATGCAGGCGTCTGACCAAAACTGAAGGGAATATCTACTGGCATGACTGGACTGACCGCAGGAGCCGATGGAGCCGCTGGTCCTGCCCGAAATCCCTCTTGTGCCTCCAGAGCCCCCTTCAAATATTCTAAAAGATTAACCAATAACTGATGCTCATACTCTCTGTGAGCGATTGCTCGAGCGGCGAGAGGCCTAAAAAATGTCCATACACGGTAATCCAATTCCCAGGTGGTTTTAATGGAGCAGCAAAACATAGCAATCCGATTCAAAAGTAAAAATGATACAAAAGCAAAAAAATGTTAGCTCTTAATATAGGCTGGGTAGGTAACCATGGAGGCAATCAACCCCACCATGCACTCAAAGCATATATCCATCACTGAGTTCCCATCCTCTTGACTGGCCCATCACTGAGCTAAAAACACACCTTCCTGAGACAAAAACCATGCTGCTTTTAGCAGCCATTTTACTAGGCCACGCCCCCTGGAACGTACCATTCCCCTGGTAATAATACTAAATTAACTAACTTAACACTTTAACAAATAATAATATAACAATATACAACTAAGCCAAATCATAAACACTGTATACACGTCCATAACTTCACATATTCACATTTAAACACAAAAATCACATTACAATATAACATGTGTGAAATGAGTCAGTGTGCATGCGTAGTTCATGTATAGTCACGGGCCTCTCCGTGACATTTCCTCCCTCTTCTCTTGGACACCCTTCGTGGTGTCCTCGAAAGGAAATCAGCTGTGCAGTTCTCAGTACCAGCCCTATATATGACCTCAAAGTCAAAAGGTTGTACTGCCAAAAACCAGCGAGTGATGCGAGCATTAGAGTCCTTCATACGGCCCAGCCATGCTAAAGCCCTGTGATCAGTTTCAAGAGTGAATTTCCGACCCAAAAGATAAAACTTTAAAGAGTCAAGAGCCCATTTAACAGCTAAGCACTCTTTTTCTACAGTAGAGTATTTTGTCTCTCTAGGCAAAAGCTTTCTACTGATGTAGGCCACGGGTTTCAAGTGACCTGCATTACTCTGTAGAAGAACAGCTCCTAGACCGATATCCGAAGCATCAGTCTGCACTGTAAATGGCAGATCGAAATTTGGGCTTTGCAAGATAGGTTCAGAACATAAAGCACTTTTCAAGTCTTTAAAAGCCGTGTCACACTCCACTGTCCATATGACCCTATTGGGCTTGTCCTTCTTTGTGAGGTTGGAGAGAGCCACTGCCCTCGCAGAGAAGTGAGGAACAAAGCGTCGATACCATCCAATTAATCCAAGAAATGATTGTACTTGCTTCTTAGTGGTAGGTTGCTCAGCATGCATAATAGCTTCCAACTTCCCAACTTGTGGTCGAACGACTCCGTATCCGAGTATATGACCTAGGTACGTTGTTTCCCGCTTGGCAATGGCACACTTATCCGAACGGATAGTAAGTCCTGCTGTTTTAATTCTCTTCAGAATTTCTGTGAGATGACACAAGTGCTCTTCCCAGTTTACACTAAAGATGACAATGTCATCAAGGTACACCGCTGCATATTGCTCAGTACCTCTGAGAATCTGGTCAATCATTCTTTGGAATGTTGCGGGTGCTCCATGCAATCCGAAAGGTAAGACTTGAAATTGATAATGTCCAAAAGGTGTTTTGAATGCTGTTAAGTCCTTGCAATCTGGGCTTAATGGGATCTGCCAGTAACCTTTGCACAAGTCCAAAGTTGTGAGATACTTTGCGCTACCAAGTTTCTCAATGAGCTCGTCTACACGAGGCATTGGGTACGGGTCAAATTTACTCACTGAATTTAGCTTCCTAAAATCGAGGCAGAATCTCAGAGTTCCGTCCTTCTTTGGAACTAAAACGATGGGGCTATTCCATTCACTTGATGATGGCTCAATCACACCCAAAGTCTGCATTGTGGTCAACTCATGCTTCAACGTGGTTAAAAGTTTCTCAGGCACTCTATACATAGGTTGATGTATCGGCTTTTTGTCTTTCAAGTAGATATGATGCTGTACAAGATCTGTTTTACCGGGTATATCACGGAACAGATTGGGAGGAATGATAGCTAGCAACTGTTGTTTCTGCTCTGCGTTGAGGTGTTGTATATCCAAATATGATTCACTTTGCTGAACTGGCAGATACTGCTCCTCCACCTCATCCTCTTCTCTCACAGACCTCACCAGCAGTTGATTCCTAGCATCCGCTGTTGACTCTGGTAGGGCAGCTTCATACCACTTCTTCAACATATTAATGTGAAAGATCTGGAGTGGCTTTTGTCTAGCTGGCATCTCGATCTCGTAGGTTACTGGACCGACCTTCCTCTTTACCATAAATGGACCTTGCCATTTTGCCAGGAGCTTGTTCTCTGTGGTTGGCAACAACAATAACACTTGGTCACCTGGTTGAAATGTTCTCGTTCTGGCCTTCTTGTCATACCAGGATTTCTGTTTCCGCTGAGCGTGCTGCAGGTTCTCATGTGCAATGGAAGTGACACGTTGCAGCACCTCTCTCATCTTGATTATGTAGGATAAGATATTCTGCTTACAGCTTTTGTCTTTAGCTTCCCAGCTATCCCTTAATACGTCCAAAGGACCTCTGACCTGGTGGGCAAACAACAACTCAAAAGGAGAAAACCCTGTGGATGCTTGGGGCACTTCACGGTAGGCAAATAGCAGATATGGCAGCCATTTGTCCCAGTCTTTGCCTGTCTCTGAAATGAACTTACTCAACATGTTTTTCAAAGTCTGATTAAAACGTTCCACCAGCCCGTCAGTCTGGGGATGATAGGGAGTAGTACGAACTCTCTTAATACCCAGCAATTGATAGACCTGTTGCAATGTGTGGCTCATGAAATTAGTGGCTTGATCTGTAAGAACTTCTTTAGGTATACCCACATGTGAGAAAAAATGCAATAGTGCAGATGCAACTTGATTAGCTGTAACCTGTCTTAACGGATATGCCTCAGGGTATCTGGTTGCGTAATCACATATAACCAGAATAAATCTGTTCCCTTTTTGGCTCTTTTCAACAGGTCCAACCACATCAATTCCTATCCTTTCAAAGGGTACTGTGACTGCAGGAATAGGTATAAGGGGCACTATAGCAGGTGATCTGCTTGCTGTAAGCTGACACTCAGGACATGCTTTACAAAACTCATTGACTTTGGTATATAATCCTGGCCAATAAAACCTTTTCGAAATTCTCATTAAGGTTTTCATAAAACCAAGATGACCTGACCATGGGACACAATGCCCAAGTTCCAAAACTTGCATGCGATAGCACTTAGGTACAACCAACTGCGTACCATCTTCCTTTGATTGTCTATAAAGGAGACCTTCTTTCGTGAAAAAAGTATCTGCACTCAGAAAATCAGCAGTCGTTGCCTTCCTAGCTTCCTCAAAACATGGCAACAAAGTTACATCATCCTCTTGTAACTTTCCTATCTCACATGAAATCTTCACATCGGAATCATCAGACTCTGGCTCTTCCAGTTCAAAATCACCTTGTTCTGAGGTATTAATTAGCTTAGCAACCCATTCTCTTCGCTTCTCTAATCTCTCAGTCTTTGTAAGGTTTGTTTCGCCTATTGTCTGTTCAGTGAAAAATGGCATTTCTTGCAAAGATTTATCAGTGACATCTTGGGGTTCTAAACATTGAGGTACCTTCTGTGCTTGTGCTCTCGTAACAACACCACACCATGCAGTTTTCTGAACCAACTCTGCTAAAATCGGCATGTCTGTACCTAACAGTACTGGATATGGCAACTTTGTTACAATTCCCACTTTCATGAGATACGGCTGTTCGTCAACTTCAATATACACCTCAGCAGTAGGCAACAGTGTTTTATCTCCGTGCACACAACATATTGAGACTTTTTCTTCAGTCCACAATTCTCTCGGAACATACTTTGCCTGTACCAACGTCTGCGCACAACCTGTATCTATGAAAGCTGTCACAGGCTTACCATTCAACAAAACAGATATTGTAGGCTCTTTATCTACGCTAGGTAGCATTAAAGCTGGAGGAACATAGCAAAGTCTAGCTAACTTAGACTTATTTAAAGGACACTGCGGACTAATGTGACCTGTCTGAGCACAATTATAACAAACAACACCAGTTTTTTCTAAAGGCTGACGTGTTGCTACAGGTGGCGTGGGCTTGGGGTAGCTGGGTTTTAAAAACTGGGTTTGCATTTGAGAGTACGAACTACCCCCTGTCCCCCCAGACTTACCTCTAATAAACTGCAGTTTTCCCGCGTAGTGAAATGACCCAGTGGTACTGTTCCTCGCCGAGATATAGGTGTCCACCAACGCAGCTGCTTCCTCAGCAGTCGCAGGATTTCTCTCCTTAACCCAAGTCCTTATTTCTGGATATAGAATCCGCATGTACTGTTCCAAAATCAAAGTTTCTCTCAAGTCTGCTTTAGCGCATGTATCAAAGTTCACCCATTTGGAAAATAAGTCCTTCAAACGAACATATAATTCCATTGGTGATTCCCCTGGAAAGGTATCCAATGAACGAAATCTCAGTCTATATGTTTCGGCGCTAATCTCATATTTCCGCAGGATCGCCTCTTTAACATTATTATAGTCCCCAGTATAGAGCGGCGACATTGCAACAAATGCAGCTCTTGCTTTACCTGAGAGAAGTGGAACCAGATGAATGGCCCAGTCCGTTTTTGGCCACTGGTAGACATCCGCCATTCTCTCAAATGTTGTCAAGTACTGTTCGATGTCATCATCCTCCTGAAGTCTTGTAAGTTGAGGTCCCGAAGCCAGGCGTAGTGAGTAACGACTCTTTCCGCACCTGTAGATTCTTGTCTGGTGTTTTCTAAATCCATTTGCAATTGCGTGACTTGATGTGTAAGAACCTTGAATTGTTGTTCTCTTCGCCCACAATCTCTTTCTTGCCGATCATCCCTTTCCTTCTGGTGCTGCAGAAAGGTCTGGAACATGTTTGCTAATGCAGCTAGCGCTGATCCTTCTGTAGTTCCGGGATTCTCTATCGCTTGTTGCATATTTTCACCTCCTGAAGGACCACTCTGCTCAATATCGCTGTCCATATTGACTTTTTGTTGCCCTCTTGTCTTAGGTGGCATTTTAAAGTCCAAAACCATAAACCGTGGTGAACGTGGCTTACCCTTGCACTTTGAACACCAATGCAATGCTTGTGGGTTTGTTCCAACAGTTCTTACACCCGATGGGTGTTCGTGGGTTCTTTCCGTCACTTCTGACACCATATGTGAGCGATTGCTCGAGCGGCGAGAGGCCTAAAAAATGTCCATACACGGTAATCCAATTCCCAGGTGGTTTTAATGGAGCAGCAAAACATAGCAATCCGATTCAAAAGTAAAAATGATACAAAAGCAAAAAAATGTTAGCTCTTAATATAGGCTGGGTAGGTAACCATGGAGGCAATCAACCCCACCATGCACTCAAAGCATATATCCATCACTGAGTTCCCATCCTCTTGACTGGCCCATCACTGAGCTAAAAACACACCTTCCTGAGACAAAAACCATGCTGCTTTTAGCAGCCATTTTACTAGGCCACGCCCCCTGGAACGTACCATTCCCCTGGTAATAATACTAAATTAACTAACTTAACACTTTAACAAATAATAATATAACAATATACAACTAAGCCAAATCATAAACACTGTATACACGTCCATAACTTCACATATTCACATTTAAACACAAAAATCACATTAGAATATAACATGTGTGAAATGAGTCAGTGTGCATGCATAGTTCATGTATAGTCACGGGCCTCTCCGTGACACTCTCAAAAGCCATAAATCAAAGGAAATCAAGAGTATCAAGGTGCAAGACCATGGAAATACCGACCTTGACCTGAGGAGGCAGCAGTAGATCCAAATGTAGGTGCAGGGATTGGTTGCTGACCAAATACAGAGATATATTTGTCTGCCAAAGCAGAAGATGTGGTGGTCAAAGCTGAATTTATTTGAAGGAAATTGGTGTAAAAGCAGAGTTAGAAGATGCATATGACCACCTGAGTATCATTTACCTTCAACACTCTTACCAAACGCAGGCCTGGGGGGATCTTTCAGGTGGTCTTGCTTTCTGAAAGAGAAAAGCACGGATGTTGTTGATTTTGTGGACTGCTGCAGCTCCTATTATATCTATTATAATCGAAACTTCACCTGGTTTAGGGCTCTCACATGCCACACATTTCACATTTGTGAACTAAGTACACATCACAGTCCTAAATTTCTCTCCAAATCTCAGCAGTCCAGTCCCAGTAGAAGTGGTAGCCCTGGTTGTCGAGGAGGCAGCAAATGAGGCTTTGGCCAGAAAAGGGGAAATCAGGATGGATTTCACTCGAGTGTCAGGTTTTGCCGTGTCAAAACACATTCAGCTCTTTAACTTTAACAGTGAATAACAATCTACATGTATGACTGTGAAAGCAGAGATAAACTTGTGAAGGTGATCTTGTTGTTGATAGCAGAACCTCATTGATGATGTGTTGGACTGTGATTCCAGGTCCACTAACTGCTGTCAGCGAGTCTTCTGAAGATGTTGTGTGCTCCTCAGTTCTCCTCTCAACTCCTGCTCTGATGTGTTCAGTGATGCTCTTCAGGACTTGATCGGGCCTCCATCAGTATCGTCCTTCTTCAAGTGACTTTGGTCAGCAGTTAAGAATCTGTTCCAGTGTTCTCCGTCTGCTGCTTTTCATTCTTCTTTATGTTACTGTTAAAGTCCAGATCAACCTTAACACTGCACGTGTGTAACAAAAATGTTCTTGATTCACACAAATTAATATCAATAAACATGTTAAATTATATTAGTAATAAAGATCAAATGTGTGAGAATGTTGTCATGTTGTAGGTAAGTAAAGTGACAGAAGTCTTGAGAGTTTATTGTCTTTATTAAAACATCAATATGACACTGACAGAGATGCTGTTTGACTCTATATCATCATTGATGTGATTCTACTGTAGACAAACACACACATGATGATATATGTGCTTATACAATCATTCACATCAACATCAATGAATCAAACCTCCGTAAATCATCACATCATGAACATCAATTACACAAAATAAAGTCGAAACATTACAATATTTTCTTCAAATATTCACTCGCTCATGTTTAATCGAGACATTTTCCATCTAAACATCAACCACTGAATTATCACAGATGTCAATAAGGTATAAGACAAATTATTTGATTAACATCGATTTTCTATCATAAATTATGATTTGTTGAATCTCTGTAACATCTACATTCATAAATCACAGATTTTCACCTTACTGAACAAGCCAAGTGTAAATCCAGGATAGAGCGGTTGAGTGAATGTGGTGCTGATGCTGTGGATGAGGGTCATTGTGTCAGAGACGCTGTAGAAGGACAGAATTCCTGCTCTCTCATCCACATAAACTCCTATTCTATCAGATCTGAGCTTTACAGAGAGATCAGTGCTGATGTTATTGTGTCTGAATGAGTAACTGGAGCGAGAGCAGATCAAACTCCAGGACTGATCATTACCTCCAAACATACATTCATCACCTCGTCCCTTCCTCCTGATGCTCTTATATGACACTGATATACACACACGAACACCAGTCCACTCAATCTCCCAGTAAGAGCGTCCACACACACTCTCTCTACACAACACCTGACACACATCATCAAATCTGTCTGGATGATCAGGATACTGATACTCTTGTGGGTAAGTGTATGTAATCTCTCTGTTGTCCTCAGACAGACTGAGAAGTTTATGCACTGTATTTATAT
This sequence comes from Barbatula barbatula, assembly GCF_947034865.1. Lineage (NCBI taxonomy): Eukaryota > Metazoa > Chordata > Actinopteri > Cypriniformes > Nemacheilidae > Barbatula > Barbatula barbatula. The sequence goes on along the minus strand of NC_136778.1, from coordinate 22,328,506 downwards.
CCGGAGTCAACTGAAGAGAATCTGAGGAACATAAAACACATCATCTGCATCTTTACATCACAAAAGTGATAAATCAGAGAAATATTGAGATATTCTTCATTGTTGACATCAGACTTCAAACAGAGAATCCTCCGTCATTATTGTTTTCAAGATATGATTCACTCGGCTCAATTGATGCTGTTAAACTGAATGAAATCTCAGATTCTGTTCATCTGAACACACACACACATCATTTTATGTTGTTAGTTTTGTGAGGAGTTCATCTGTGAGCTGTCGTCCAGTACAGACGCTCTTTCTGTCGTCTTCATTAATGTCACAAACTCATATTTGACACCATATGAACTGAAGATGAGATTCTTACACAAACAATAATTCACTGATTCAAATCATTTGTTCTGGACTCTCTCAACAGCTCTTGATATCACACGTGTCATGAGATTCTTCATTGTTGTGTTTCTCTGTAAAGTTTGTGTGTTTGATGATGTCGTGGATGTGTTGATGTGTTTGGAGACACTTACACTTGAGGAACTGATCTCTGGTCTTGAGTCCAGGACTGAGAATAATCTCTGTGTGTCTCACTTGAGAAATAAAGAGACATTTGATTCTCAATCACGTCTCATGAAATCATTTGTGTTTCTACATGATAACAGCTGAT
>NC_136778.1:22315351-22325351 GCF_947034865.1 Barbatula barbatula | reverse complement strand
GGCTTAAGATATATAGGTTGCTCTTCCTGGGAGTTAACAGACTTATAAAATCTTGCTTAAAGCCTTGTTTTTTTTCTCTCTCGTTTCTTCTCTCTCACCCTGGTCACTTTCTAGTATGGCAGAGGAAATGCAGGCACAAATGCAGATGTTAACTGAACCGGTACAACAGTTACAGGCAGAAAATGTTAGGCTTCGAGAGAAACAAGTCAAAGGGAGGTTGTCAACCCAGCTGTTGCTCCGGGGGAGAATTCTTCATCTGGGCCTACTCCAAAGACTTCTTCCTCGTCGACTTCGATGCCTGAGTCTTCCCTCCCTGTGTTGACAGAACGATATGTTTATGTTTCGAGGGAACGGAAGTGTCCTCATTTCTCAGGAAAATCTTCCCAGGATCTGATGGGTGTAGAAGACTGGATAAAAGAGGTGCATAGTTCTTTAAACCTACGTAAAATGTCAGATCCCGAACAAGTTTTCTTTGTTGTTGATTTGTTGGAAGGGGAGGCGAAGGCAGAGATTAAGTTTAGAACTTCTGTGGAGAAAGATACGGCCGAAAAAAATTTCTCCATTCTATTAGAAAGCTATGGTTGTCCCAAGTCTTGTGTAGGTTTACAAACACAGTTTTTCCAGCAAAAACAGATGGAAGGGGAGTCACTGCCGGAATATTCTCATGCCCTTATGTCCCTTGTTGAAGCAATTAAGAGGAGAGATCCAAAATCCCTTGTTAATCCTGACTTCGTGCTTCGAGACCAATTCATTGAACAAGTTAGAGATGACGTGAATTAAAGCGACAAGTTCGTATGGCCACCTCCCTTACGTTCCTACATGTACGTACGGAAGCGATACAGTGGATAGAGGAAGGGGAACGTATTGTCGGTCCACGCCGCCGTGCTCATTCCTATAGTGCCCAGGGTGGAGTGGGAGAGGTTCATGCCAAGGTAGTTCCTGTACAATCAGTCGACGAGTTATCAGAATTAAAAGAGTGCCTTCGTAAGCAACAAACACAGTTAGATGCCATTATGAAACAACTGGAAACCCGTGTGTTGCCGAAAAGATTTGATGGTCGGTCACAGGGCACTAAGTTCCCCTATCAGCCCGGATGGTAAACCTATATGTATTCGTTGTAATAAACCGGGTCATATTGCTAGGTTTTGTAATCTATCCCAGAATGCTGTAGAGAGAGAGGGGTTACGAACTGAGAGCCATTCCATGGCTACAGGTAGACCAACAGTAGATCAATCGGAAAACTAAAACCCTCCGTTGCTGGTGCCCAGGCAGCGGATGGGGAGTCTTTGGGCGAGGAGATAGATAATGGTATTAAGCTCATAGGGAATTGTCCGGTTGTAGAAATCAAACTAAGAGGAATATCAGTACCTTGTTTATTAGACACCAGTTCTATGGTGACTACCATTACCGAACAGTTTTTTACTGAACATCTTCAACCCATTTTGGGAACGGAGTTACAGTCATGTAATTGGTTAATGTTAAAGGCAGCTAATGGCCTTGCTATCCCGTATTTGGGCTATTTAGAGGTAGAAGTTCAAGTTCTCAATAGATTGCTTCCAAGAATGGGAATCTTAGTAGTTAAGAATGCAAATGGAGCGCAGGAGCAGGGAAAAATCGGTCGAGTCCCAGGGTTACTTGGGATAAATATATAATCAATCAGTGCTATCAAGAACTGTTTGTACAGCATGGAGATTCCTTGTTTCAGACTCCAGGAGTAAGAGTGTCGGGAAAAGAATGGAAGTCCGCTTTGGCGGAGTGTAAACAGCTTGACCGAGTCAAGGAGAATGGTCGGTTAGGTCTGATTCTGGTTCATCTTGGACCTGCGGTGCCAGCTGGTACGTGGAAGTTTGTTCCAGCTACATGCCGTAACGAAAACCCCAGTTTCCTCAGGTTTGCTGGAACCCTTGCCTTTAGAGAATTGCCAACTGCCCTGCAACTTGATGATATCCTCATCTTTCTTGCCAGTAACCCGGGGGAGGCTAGAAGTGCCTGTGGTGAATGTGGGGAGGCAGGATAGGTGAATTCGGTCTAAAGCTGTGAATTCCACTTGGCTTCGGTACAGTCGACAATGCAGGTAGAGTTTAATACCCAAGTATCCATGGAAGAGCAGGTAGCTGTGGTTCAAACCGTGATAGCCGAAGAATTTCCGGCATTGGATTTTTCACAGCTTGCTTGGCCTAATTTGTCTTCCCAGGAAGAATCGAAGGTGTGTAGTCTGTTGAAGAGGTACAGTGAGGTGCTTAGTAGAGGGGAAGTTGATTTGGGTTGTACTCCCTTGGTGGAGCATACTATACCTTTGTTGGTTGAGGCGCCAGTACGCCAGCGTTACCGTAGATTGCCCCCATCTCAATACGATCAGGTAAAACTGCACATCCAAGAGTTATTTGATCAAGGAGTAGTGAAGCCAAGCTCTAGTCCATATGTCTCTCCGATTGTAGACGTTCAGAAGAAGGATGGTGCAATTCGGCTATGTGTGGATTATAGAGTATTGAATTCAAGGACTCGGAAAGATGCCTTTCCTCTTCCGCGGACTGAGGAATCCCTGGATGCTCTGGGAGGAGCTAGGTTATTTAGCACTTTAGATCTAGCTAGTGGTTACAACCAGGTTCCAGTAGCCAGGAGAGATCAGGAGAAGACTGCGTTTTGCACACCCTTCGGGCTGTTCGAGTTTACCAGAATGCCATTTGGGTTGTGCAATGCACCAAGTAGATTTCAACGTCTCATGGAATGGATATTTGGTGACCAGAGGTTCCATGCGTTGCTTTTATATCTTGATGACATAATTGTTTTTTCAACTTCTTTCCAACAGCATCTGGATAGTTTAGAAATGGTGTTGAGTCGTCTCCAGAAATATAATTAGTTAAGGAAAAGGTTAGTGCCGTTTCACAGTGGCCAAGACCTGATAACGTAAAGGAATTACGGTCCTTTTTAGGTCTTGCCTCATATTATCGCCGATTTGTTGAAGGATTTGCGTCAGTTGCCGCACCCTTGCACAAGTTAGTGGGCTCTTTGCAGAGTAGTGGAAAGGACGTTCGAAAACAGCGGGGTCCGTTAGTACAACATTGGACTGAAGATTGTGAAGAGGCTTTCGGCACCCTGAAAGATAGGTTAGTCCATGCCCCAGTTTTGGGGTGTGCAGATTTTTCAAAACCTTTCATTTTGGAAATTGACGCAAGCCATCAAGGCCTAGGGGCAGTGTTGTCCCAGGGCCAAGAGGGTAGGGCTAGGCCCATTGCATTTGCAAGTAGAGGGTTGAGACGTTCTGAGACTAACATGTCAAACTACAGCTCCATGAAGCTGGAGCTTTTGGCATTGAAGTGTTCTGTAACAGAGAAGTTTAGAGAGTATCTAATGGGAAATAAGTTTATTGTTTACACCGACAACAACCCCCTGAGCTATTTACAGACTGCGAAGTTGGCAGCTGTAGAACAGCGCTGGGCTTTCCAGCTTGCGCTCTTTGATTTTGAAATCCGGTATCGTCCAGGGACAGCGAATCGCAATGCAGATGCCTTGTCACGTCTCCCCCCACTTACTAGTAGTCATGGGCTGAATAATGCTGGGACTGTAGTTTCCGGCAGAAGTGGTGATAGAACAACAAACCTTACAGGATAACCAACAAGTTCTTGCTTTTGCTGTGAACACGATACCGATTAGAGAGAAATCTGACCTTTCGGCACTCCAGGCTCTAGACCCTGTGATTGGCCATTTCTTAATTTTTTGGAGAAAGGGAACCATACATTCTAATTGTGAAGTGGCTCAGGGTCCTGAAGGGTTCAAGAGGTTAGTAAAGCAGAGGGGATGCATCAGAGAGAACCAGGGCGTATTGTATCGACAAATCCAGCTTCCACTCGCGAGACTATCTTACAAGTGCTGCTTCCCAGTGATCTGCGTACGGAGGCATTAAATAATTTCACCCTTATGGAACAAGCTAGCAATGGTCAGGAAAATGTGTTGGTGGTTACGGATGTGTTTTCCAAGTTCACTCAAGCATTTCCCATGTCCGATCAGAGAGCAAAGACAGTGGCTAAAGTATTAGTCGAAAAGTGGTTTTCTGTATATGGGGTACCTAAGCGTATACACTCTGATCAAGGCCGCTGTTTTGAAAGCGAGTTGTTTAAACATCTATGCTGTCTTTACGGCATTCAGAAAAGTCGCACTACACCATATCATCCTGAAGGAAATGGGCAATGTGAACGGTTCAACAGCACGTTACATGATTTGTTGAGGACCTTGCCTCCAGAACAGAAAAGGAAATGGCCACAGTTTCTTCCACGATTGTTGTGTGCATACAATACCACCATCCACCATTCACCAATCTACACAGCACTCACCTTACGAACTAATGTTTGGACAGAAGCCACAGTTGCCGATTGATTTTTTATTGGGCGCTGTGGGGGAAGAGTTAGTGGAAGGGAGTGGAAGTGATTGGATATTGCAACACAGGGATCATCTATTAGTTGCATATAAGAGTGCGCGTAAGTGTTTGGAGGAGAGAGACCCTTCTCGGGGAGTAAACTCAGAGAGTGGTGTGCATATACTTGCTCCAGGGACCTTAGTTTACTGTAGGAGTCACTAATTGGGTAGGAATAAGATTCAAGATGCATGGGCTCCTAATGTGTTTGAGGTGGTAGAATGTAAGGATGGCCTTGGTAATGTATACAAAGTACAACGACAAGACGGGGTGGGGTCGTCTAAATGCCTCCATAGGTCTGAGTTGAAACCCATTCCTGCTGCAGGTGGATGGAATTCATTAGCCCCGGGACTCTTACCAGGTGCCGAAGGGGTAGAGGAAGACACCGAAGCAAGGGAGGGAAATTATGGGTTTGTGGTGGAAATGGTTGTTCCCCAGCCCAGTGTTTTGGGGCATGGAAGCGAGGTCAGGGAGAGTGGGAGTCGAAATCTATCTTCACGTTTGGTAACATATGTAGATAATGTGCCAGTCCCAATTGATAATCAAAGAGATTGGAGATGATATGGTTGTTACCTCAGCGAGACGTACAACTCGCTCTACTGCGGGGCTGCACTCTAACCCTTTCCGACTTCCTCAATCTGTATCGCAGGGTACGGGTTCTAGTGATGCTACTGTGAATTATCACCGCATTACATTTACATTTACATTTATTCATTTGGCAGACACTTTTATCCAAAGCGACTTACAAGTCGTTTTTTTAAACAGTGGCACATTACTGCAGAGCAATCAGGGGTGAGGTACCTTGCTCAAGGGCGCTTCAGTCATGACCTGCTGGCACTGAGATTAGAACCGGCAACCTTCTGATCACAAGCCCAACGCTCTAACCATTAGGCCACAACTGACCCCTTATCCATTTTAGATCTTGACAGTGTGAGTAGTATTTGGGGTATATAATGCTGAAAGGATTATTGGTACTCCCCTGCCCACCCTTCAAGAACTGTATACATCCAGAGTGAGGAAAAGGGCTAGGAAAATCACTCTAGATCCCTTACATCCAAGTTACCCCATCTTTGAACTTTTGCCATCTGGCCGGCGCTTCAGAGCCGCAAATACCAGGATAGTCAGGCACAAGAACAGTTTCTTCCCCCAGGCAATCTACCTCATGAACAGTTAAATGTTCCCCACTTATGCAATAAAAATGTGCAATATCCTTATATTTATTTGTTACCCCTCCATCCTAGTACATCTCTGCATCTACTTAATCCTATCCCGTTATAATTTCTAGCACAATTGTTTATACACTTATTTATTTGCCTATTTCTTGTCTGTGTGTTGTTGTCTCTGTGTACTGGAAGGTTATGTCACAAAAACAAATTCCTTGTATGTGCAAGCATACTTGGCAATAAAGCTCTTTCTGATTCTGATTCTGATTCTGATATGTAGTGGGTTGGACAATGACACTCATCATGGCAGTGACGGTTCTCTCCGGCACAACGACAGCATGTGTGCCACAGACACACCAAACAAAAACCTGCAGAATAACGTCAAACAGAAGGTACACGAGACACTTCAGGTGACTTTTGACTCATTGCTCCACACGATGAGGAGGATTTAAATGTGTGTGTTTCACAGGTGTCTCCATCAGACGCTCTCATCAGAAGACACAAACACAGTGATGTTAAGAAGAAGAGTAAAGCTGACAGATCATTTCCATTGACTGCTCCTCATAACTATAAAGCCTATCAGCTCTACACACTTTACAGAGACCAAGACGGAAAAATCATGCAGGTGTAAACTCTTCTCATGCCTTCATTATTCATTCACGTGTGCTCGTTCTGATTGGCCAACGTGATGATTTTATAGCCCGCTTAACATTAAGAAACTGCGATTCTTAGTCAGTTAATGACACATCCTAATTTGTGATTTTGTGTGTTATTTGTGCGTCAGGCGCCGCTGAACGGCTGCAGATGTGAACCTCTCATTAATAAACTGGAGAATCAACTCACGGCCACTAAAGAAGACATGCAGTCAGAGATTCACACAGTACAGCAGCTCATGAACACAAAGATGGGTCAACTGGACCGCAGCAGCAAACATCAGGTACCAAACAACTCATCACGACCTCATGACTTCTATCATCATCATCCACATCTCTTCATTAAACTTACACCTGAATTCATGTGCGAGTGTTTTTATAGATCAAAGCTCTTGATAAGATCACTTCAGAGAGAGTTTCTGCTGAGAGGATCCAGTGTTTACATCGCATTGACAAGAGAGTCATGCAGGAACGACTGGAAGGAGAGAAAAGACGGGTAACATTCATCACATCTACACAAACCCAAATGACAAGAGCAGTAATAAGTAATAAAACCGATGAACCCACTTCCTTCATTGTCAAATGATTGAAAACAGATGAGCTGTTTGAAACCTTCATCAATTGATCAAATAAATGAATCATCCAGAAACACATTCAGATTCTAAACAAATATGCTAAAAAGAGTCTTTACATTGCTAAAGCAAAGCAACCTTACAATATATTATTTTGACACAATACAAATAAAATGTTTCAGTTAAACCTTCTTTATCAAAGTTGTAAGTTTCAGTCAGTATTGGTTCATATCTATTGTAATATAATGTCTTGTTTATCTAATCTAACTGAAGGGAAAACTATGAAATACATTTTTATTGGAGATTATTTGTTTGTTTGAATACAGAGTCGATTCTCTCTCTTGTGTTCTGTAAACAGGCTTCTGTGGTCGATGATCTGAAGAACTGGTGTCTCTCTAAGATCCAAAGTTTGGAGACACGTCTCTCCGGTGACCGTGTCTGCACTACATTACGCCGCTCCTCATCACTGAGTGACACTCATTCAGATTGCGATCATCATTTTTACACACCTGTGTCAGATGCTGTTGGGGGCGGAGCTCTGAGCAGTCAATCAAACCAGTGCGATGAGAAAGAGGGAGGCGGGACCGCAGACATGACCTCATGTGCTGATGACGGATCCGCCGGTTACTATGTGATTGACTTGGACGTGTCATCGGGTGAGACACACACTTTCATCTTCATCTCTCTCCGTCTGTCTCGCACACACACAACCAAAATGTTTTTCACTAAAACGATGATATTTATAACAGTCTTCTAAATTCTTGTTCTTTGTCTTTTGAAGATGATAAGCAGCCTTCAGAGAATCAGTCTGCGTGTATCGTCCGGCCCAAGCGACGTTCTCGGGCATGCAGTGACCCTCACAGACCGCTGAATGAAGCGCTGTATTCAGATGTGAAAACGAGACCGCTCCCCGATCTCAGGAAGAAAACTTGCCAACAAAGAGCAAAAACCAAACAAGACACACAAATGTTAAGAGGAGACGCGGGGGAGCGAGAGAACGTGCCCGCGCTGGAGGTGACACAGTATTTCTTTGAGGCGGTGACTCTGCAGATGGAGCGCTGGTATGAGAGGAAGATCGAGGAAGCACGCTGGCTGGCCAATCAGAGAGCTCGAGCCGACAGAGATGCTCTGATTGACAGAATCAAACACCTGGAAGATGAACTCAAACTGCTGAGGATTAATAAACAAGAGGAGAACTAATAAATAACAACTAAAAACTCAAACCACTGTCCGAACATTTGTGTTTGCAAACCTGCGGCAATGTGTCACTGCCAAAGATGTGTTTAAAATCTCCTGTGATTCTTCAACATCTGCCGTCAGTGGTTTTTGAATCTTTTATAACTTCAGATATTAAGTAAATGTTCCTGGTTATGTGTTTCCACTCCATTATTCTTGTGCAGGTGTTTGAAACTACATCAGTAATATTTTTATTTGATCAGAGACTGAGACAAAACACATCACATCCCTGTGATATTAACAAGTATTATTGTGATTTACATGTTTGTCATTTTTAAACGTTACATACATATTCTCTTATATATCTTTTGTGTAACAGTTTGAATGTAGCTAAAGTGTATTTACATGTTTTTATGTAGACACATGTTGATTTTTTTAGTAGGATATTTTATGTAAATGTAATCTAATTTAACATTGTTCTTTATTTGCATCATTCAAGATATTTAGGATTCAGCACAATTGTATCCCCTTGTATAACAATATATTGTGGGGATATTATAGTTTTGTGGTAAGAATGATCATGATTTACTTTCTAAATTGACATAATCATATTACAGAAGGTTTTACTTTAATCTTAACCTGTAATATGTGTAGATCACTTTTGATCACTGTAGCTCCACACAATATTACATTTCCATGGAACACATAATATGTCATTTTAACATGTTGTTGTTTTTTACTGTACATGTGCATCTACTACTAGACAACAGCAGTTTACAGTTGTTAATTGAATTGATGTTTTGTCTGTCCTGAGAAAGTAGACAATGAAGTCATAAGTGGGTAAAGTGGCTATACAAATACCTATAGTGTAGGTATAATTTGTTTAATAAATATTTTTTTATAACAGAATGATACATTTGTGTACAATTCATCTGTAGAATGTTAATAACTGATGGACGGCTGTCCTTTTATTGTCAAATCAAGGGTATAGTGTCATTTCTGGCAGGTCATGCTGGTCGATCTGATCAGGTGAAGCTCATCAATGTCAATCAATAGTGACACAAAACTTCTTAGACTCTGTCTGATTTAAGTCCTTCTTACGACTCTCTCTACAGCTGTTCAATTGTGCCACGCTCAAAACCCCCCTCCATCCCCAACCCCTCCACATCTGACTGCATCTATCAGGCCGTGTTTCATTTCATTCTGTGTGCATGCAAAAATAAATCTTCAGACGTGTGGATCCACTTTTAAACAATAATCCTTTTACTGTATTTATTTACATATCACTATCAGCGTAAAGGATGTATATCCCTCTTACAAAAATGATTCTGCTTAAAAACTGTTCTGGTTCCCCAGTTGGTGAGTTTGCCCAGAACAGTTTGTGTTAGTATGAATATGTTTGCATTACAGATATAAACATTGACAAAACTCACATTTAGAAAACACAAGCATTCAAAAGCTAGTTGCTCACTTTCATCAATATGGATTAACAATTCGTATGAGATTAATCTGCATAACAGACTTTTTACAACTGAATTTTAATGATGTGATTTGTTTAATATCTGTATCTCTACATTGTAAGGTCACAAAGTTTCAGTTTACTCAAACAAACATTAAATCCAGGATAGAGCGGTTGAGTGAATGTGGTGCTGATGCTGTGGATGAGGGTCATTGTGTCAGAGATGCTGTAGAAGGACAGAATTCCTGCTCTCTCATCCACATACACTCCTATTCTATCAGATCTGAGGTTTACAGAGAGATCAGTGCTGATGTTATTGTGTCTGAATGAGTAACTGGAGTCAGAGCAGATCAAACTCCAGGACTGATCATTACATCCAAACATACACTTATGAGCCGGTACCTTCCTCCTGATGCTCTTATATGACACTGATATATCCACACAATCACCAGTCCACTCAATCTCCCAGTAAGAGCGTCCACACACACTCTCTCTACACAACACCTGACACACATCATCAAATCTGTCTGGATGATCAGGATACTGATGCTGTTGTGGGTAAGTGT
>NC_136778.1:22290351-22310351 GCF_947034865.1 Barbatula barbatula | reverse complement strand
TGACACCTCATCCACTACAAGACATTTGACCGATCCATGAACAAGCACATACAGCTAACAATTTGTATCTTTCTGGCTCTTTTCTTTTTTTTGCAGCCAGTCAATTTGTTGTTTAACCGTCCAATAATGACTGAAACCTCGATTGACCATTCTTTAAATAAATTCACAGATTTCCTTTGACCTAAGTGCTTCAGAGCAGAGTTGTTTACAGCATCTGCTCGGTTCCATTTCTTCCGTTTCAATGCTGACTTTGAACATTGAAAGAAAAATGATAAAGAGAAATTTGTTTGTAGTTTTGTCAGATTAACACTTCACTGTACCCCGGGCAACAATATTCAAGGGCCCCATCATCACAACCCCAGGATCACCATAATCTGGCAAAATACAGAATAAATTACAGTAATACAGTCAATATACTCAATATTTCAATAACTAACTGCCATCAGGTGCATTTGATGTACAGATGTGCAAATGCTCACAGAACTACAAATGCACCACTATGTTCTCTTGTCAAGACCCCTCAGTCATTATGTTATGAAAACAAAACACATCGGCATCAGTATAATCTGGCAAAATTGACCCACTACATAGTCACAAAAAAGAAATAAGCAACGACTTTCAAAGCATCCTATATTTATTTAACAACACCTACTCCCATCACAAATACATAGAATTGATAGAGCCATCACAGAGGAAGTCCACAGACAAGACACAAACAAAAATCCATTGAATCCATCTCCTAGAATCAAGTAGCATTTTGGTCCACAGCTCATTTTAAACAGAAATCACCGTCACCTCAGAATTCAATAGGACAATCAAGTTATAGCGCAATATAAACATTTTGAAATCTGCGGTTTTATTCGCAACAACAATAAACAAACAAAATTTACAGCATTTTCATGGAGCCACCACAAGGAAAAAATGGATCAAATGCAGTATCATCTGCTCCTAAACTCTTTTGAACTGGTTTTAAAACAGTAAACGACCTGTCACATCACAGTTCAACAAGACAGGCAAGGGTTAAACATTTTAGTGCAATATAAACATTTGGAAATCTGTCCAATACACAATTTGAATCCTAAATAATGGGGAAGAGCATGTATGTAATTTGAAATGCTTGATTTCATTTGGCAAACACATCTTACACGAACATTTTTCTAGACTTTGAATGTGTAACAGGTGCTGCTCGCAGACGAGCGGTTCAGATAGTGGTTCAGATGGCGGTTAGACTCGAGACCCATCACCGCTTCCCTCACTGATCGCACTCGCAGCAGAATCCGGGTCGTAGGTTGAAGATGCTGCTGTGGGGCTCTTCGCTCTCGGGGCTGTGAACATTAGCTAGAGCCGGCAGTGAAGAAATGTCCTGGCTAGCTGAGCTGTCCTCGTTGACGGATGGTGCCTTAGCAGACTAGTTGCTAACGTTTACTAGCGTAAAGAAATTCTCTATTTTCTGTATATATTTTAATTTTTCCTGCGTTCCTGATATCCTTCTCCCTTTTAAATTTCAGATAAGCGCTCCCACTTAGCTACTCCATGTTTGCATTTTTTGAGTCGTGTTGTGTTGTAGGGCTTGCCGTCACGCGAACGGCTCAGTGCACGTTGATTGGTGTTACCACCCGCGGGGCCCTTTAGAGGTCTAGGGCCCCTGGGCAATTGCCCAATTGCCCATATGGTTAATCCGGCCCTGGCTGCAGCACTCTCCAGGAGTTCCACGGGCTGAATGCATTTTCTGTCACTCACTGTTACAGTGCTAAAGGTTTCTCTCTTATAGAATGTTAAATGCAGGCGTCTGACCAAAACTGAAGGGAATATCTACTGGCATGACTGGACTGACCGCAGGAGCCGATGGAGCCGCTGGTCCTGCCCGAAATCCCTCTTGTGCCTCCAGAGCCCCCTTCAAATATTCTAAAAGATTAACCAATAACTGATGCTCATACTCTCAAAAGCCATAAATCAAAGGAAATCAAGAGTATCAAGGTGCAAGACCATGGAAATACCGACCTTGACCTGAGGAGGCAGCAGTAGATCCAAATGTAGGTGCAGGGATTGGTTGCTGACCAAATACAGAGATATATTTGTCTGCCAAAGCAGAAGATGTGGTGGTCAAAGCTGAATTTATTTGAAGGAAATTGGTGTAAAAGCAGAGTTAGAAAATGCATATGACCACCTGAGTATCATTTACCTTCAACACTCTTACCAAACGCAGGCCTGGGGGGATCTTTCAGGTGGTCTTGCTTTCTGAAAGAGAAAAGCACGGATGTTGTTGATTTTGTGGACTGCTGCAGCTCCTATTATATCTATTATAATCGAAACTTCACCTGGTTTAGGGCTCTCACATGCCACACATTTCACATTTGTGAACTAAGTACACATCACAGTCCTAAATTTCTCTCCAAATCTCAGCAGTCCAGTCCCAGTAGAAGTGGTAGCGCTGGTTGTCGAGGAGGCAGCAAATGAGGCTTTGGCCAGAAAAGGGGAAATCAGGATGGATCACTTGAGTGCCAGGTTTTGCCGTGTCAAAACACATTCAGCTCTTTAACTTTAACAGTGAATAACAATCTACATGTATGACTGTGAAAGCAGAGATAAACTTGTGAAGGTGATCTTGTTGTTGATAGCAGAACCTCATTAATGATGTGTTGGACAGTGATTCCAGGTCCACTAACTGCTGTCAGCGAGTCTTCTGAAGATGTTGTGTGCTCCTCAGTTCTCCTCTCAACTCCTGCTCTGATGTGTTCAGTGATGCTCTTCAGGACTTGATCGGGCCTCCATCAGTATCGTCCTTCTTCAAGTGACTTTGGTCAGCAGTTAAGAATCTGTTCCAGTGTTCTCCGTCTGCTGCTTTTCATTCTTCTTTATGTTACTGTTAAAGTCCAGATCAACCTTAACACTGCACGTGTGTAACAAAAATGTTCTTGATTCACACAAATTAATATCAATAAACATGTTAAATTATATTAGTAATAAAGATCAAATGTGTGAGAAGGTTGTCATGTTGTAGGTAAGTAAAGTGACAGAAGTCTTGAGAGTTTATTGTCTTTATTAAAACATCAATATGACACTGACAGAGATGCTGTTTGACTCTATATCAGCATTGATGTGATTCTACTGTAGACAAACACACACATGATGATATATGTGCTTATACAATCATTCACATCAACATCAATGAATCAAACCTCCGTAAATCATCACATCATGAACATCATTTACACAAAATAAAGTCGAAACATTACAATATTTTCTTCAAATATTCACTCGCTCATGTTTAATCGAGACATTTTCCATCTAAACATCAACCACTGAATTATCACAGATGTCAATAAGGTATAAGACAAATTATTTGATTAACATCGATTTTCTATCATAAATTATGATTTGTTGAATCTCTGTAACATCTACATTCATAAATCACAGATTTTCACCTTACTGAACAAGCCAAGTGTAAATCCAGGATAGAGCGGTTGAGTGAATGTGGTGCTGATGCTGTGGATGAGGGTCATTGTGTCAGAGACGCTGTAGAAGGACAGAATTCCTGCTCTCTCATCCACATAAACTCCTATTCTATCAGATCTGAGCTTTACAGAGAGATCAGTGCTGATGTTATTGTGTCTGAATGAGTAACTGGAGCGAGAGCAGATCAAACTCCAGGACTGATCATTACATCCAAACACACACTCATCACCTCGTCCCTTCCTCCTGATGCTCTTATATGACACTGATATATACACACAAAGACCGGTCCACTCAATCTCCCAGTAAGAGCGTCCACACACACTCTCTCTACACAACACCTGACACACATCATCAAATCTGTCTGGATGATCAGGATACTGATGCTGTTGTGGGTAAGTGTATGTAATCTCTCTGTTGTCCTCAGACAGACTGAGAAGTTTATGCACTGTATTTATATCCGGAGTCAACTGATGAGAATCTGAGGAACATAAAACACATCATCTGCATCATTACATCACAAAAGTGATAAATCAGAGAAATATTGAGATATTCTTCATTGTTGACATCAGACTTCAAACAGAGAATCCTCCGTCATTATTGTTTTCAAGATATGATTCACTCGGCTCAATTGATGCTGTTAAACTGAATGAAATCTCAGATTCTGTCCATCTGAACACACACACACATCATTTTATGTTGTAAGTTTTGTGAGGAGTTCATCTGTCAGCTGTCGTCCAGTACAGACGCTCTTTCTGTCGTCTTCATTAATGTCACAAACTCATATTTCACACCATATGAACTGAAGATGAGATTCTTACACAAACAATAATTCACTGATTCAAATCATTTGTTCTGGACTCTCTCAACAGCTCTTGATATCACACGTGTCATGAGATTCTTCATTGTTGTGTTTCTCTGTAAAGTTTGTGTGTTTGATGATGTCGTGGATGTGTTGATGTGTTTGGAGACACTTACACTTGAGGAACTGATCTCTGGTCTTGAGTCCAGGACTGAGAATAATCTCTGTGTGTCTCACTTGAGAAATAAACAGACATTTGATTCTCAATCACGTCTCATGAAATCATTTGTGTTTCTACATGATAACAGCTGATGGATGTAAAGAGTCAATGGATGATACTTCACCTCTCTCAGAGATCTTTTCTAGCCCTCGTGTGCAGAAACGCTCCAGTTCGTCTCTCAGATGAGACACAGATTTGATGACATCATCAAAAGAGAGGAGAGATCTGACAGTGATGCTGGACAGAGAGTCTGAAGATCCAGAGAGAGACGGCAAACTCTACACGCACACATGTTGTGGAATTTTCTTATTCCTTAATCAAGGTGAGTCAATTTTGACAAACGCAACACACAGAGACATCAGGTACTTTGCAAAGTATTTTATTGTCATTTAATCTGCATCATAAGCAATGAACATGGTGCAGAGCAAAGGCGCTCTTTCCTCCTACACCCAGAGTTTATATATTAAAACGTGAAAACCCCCTCCCTTTGCCCCCTAGCCAGAATCCCGAGCTGGTTTCCGAGAAGTGATGCCCGTTATTCCAAACAGAACATCTTGGCCTCTGCTCGAGGGCAAATGCAGAGTGGTATGACGCGTATAGAGAAAAACATGATAACATAGAGAAGAAAACATAGATAAAAACTTCATAAACATATAGATAGACACATCAAGAAGCTAGACTAGAAAATTTCCATTACATTCCCCCCTTTTATCATATATGATAACCAAAATCTTTATACTTTCACCCGTAAGATGAGCAACGCCCTTTCTCTTACAGGTTTCATTCTTCTATCTAAACAGTTCTTAAAATCCCACTAGAATTGGTAACACCACCTGCTTCAGCCCCACTCCCTATCTTTAGCAATTCCACCACTTCACCTGAGGTACACGTACCTCTACACAAATACATATTTGTTCTCCAGTAACTAGCAGAATTAGGGTAACACTGTCCCTCCCCATACCATTTCATTAAACTTGGAATATAGTGTTGCACAGAAACAAAATTCTATAATCTCTCATTTCTCGGGGTTCGATGCGTCCCGACTCGAACTGTTGATTCCCTTTGCGAGCTCCAGCAGCGTCGCTCCTCCTGTCGCTTGAGTCAGCACGACCATTGCGAAGAGCCATTGTGGATGCCATTTTGATGGCCTACGGTTGGAGCTTGGACACCTTTTTGCAGTGGGAGGTGTGTCTTTCCCACGACTTCCTCCTGAAATCTTTGACTGCTTCGAAGTCTCCTGGCTGGAAGCTGTGTAATGGTTTGTCAGCTCTGTTTGCTACTGCTCCTTTGACCTGCACAAATATTTTGAGAGCAAAAACACATTGCCTTGTAACATCCCCCCTTTTGACGCGTGGTCTAGGCCATGCGTCAAAATCGCAAAAGCAGGGAAAGTATGTTTTGGCAAACAGGTGAGGCCATTTGGGCCTCCCCAAACATTGTCTGTGTATATACATGAGCACTCCTCCCAGAGTGCACGCTCAGCTGTTTCTGCAAAATGTTTGCATCTCTGCAAGAGAAAAAGTTTTGTTAGTGATTTCTGGAGACAATCTGTCTGTCTCTGATGTTGCTTGCTTTGCTGCAAGGTCAGCTTGTCGGCTTCCTGCAAAAATTGTTTCTGATAAAAAGTGTGTGTGTCACAGTCACACACAACAATGGCAATTGGGAGAATAATGGCAGATAGCATATCAGCAACCCGTGTGTGATAAAGAATGTTTTTACCATCATCTTTTACAAAGTTTCTGTGTTTCCACAGTGTGCCAAAATCATGAGTTACACCAAATGCATATCTACTATCTGTGTGAATGTCTACATTTTATTCTTTGCTAATTCGCATGCGTGTGTGAGTGCAATGAGCTCTGCTGTCTGAGCAGAGAAATGGTCCCTAAAAATGATATCAATTGCTTCTTTTCTTTTGGACTTGCGATGTCTGTAATTGCAGACATGCTTTGCGGACAGCTGTCTGCCGCGGTCAGTAGTTTCGTGACCCAAAAATGAACAAATCGTTTTGCAAGCTGGACTTTGGAGACATTTTACTTTGTGTTCTTTTCTCTTATCTTTTAAACTGGAAACAAAGGTGTGCGCACAGGTGAATTTGGGCATGGCACAACTATGCCTTTATTTTTTAATCTTTTTAAACTCATTAAATATTGGCCTTATGCCATTGAGGGCTTCTAGTTTGAGGCTTCTGTTTTGAGGGGGTATTGCTGTTTGCATGGACGAAAATTACCCTTGGGTGTTATCACAGCAGGCTCACAGTTCCTAATCCCCAAACATAATATTTTCCTGTTACCCACATTTGTACGGGCACCTTTACCAAAATTTCTGGTATGTCAACATGCATCATTAAACTATTTGTGTGTGAAAACACTTCAAGTCCCCTTGTTGCTGACAGACAGGCATGATTCTCACGATGGGCATGCAACACATTTGAAAATTGCACGTCGTCCCTTTTAACCCATTCTATGGCGTGCGCATATTTGTCAGCAAAACACCCACATCTCCCCACACCATTGTAATCAACGTCATGAGGCTCTGTGAGGCAAAACATTCTACATCGTACTTACGTAATTCAATATTACATCTACGAGCGCTGCACACGGGTCGTGTTGGTATCATGCTCAATCAGTCATCATACACATTATGACTCTGCCCAGCAAATGAATCGGGCAGCAGTCAGACATGAGAGACCTGTGTTGAAATTTGACACTCCCCAACTCACATTGCACCCTTTTGACATTAATTATTTTACATTAGAGCCACTAGCATTTAGGAAAAACACAGCTAGTTTAGACTCTGGCAAATTTAAACACTTCTTGTGAATCACAGTAGGCTATTCGTTGCCCCTGAATCTATCAAAAATTCAAGCGGTTTGTTGCACACAAGCGTTGTGCATTTTAGCAAAGTTCAGAAAGCGGTTTCATTCATCATGGAATGTGAGCTAAGCAGATCTTCATTGCATACAGTAGGAAAAAGCATTTCTTCATTGCATATGCTAAGGGAAATCATACTCACCACCCTCGGAATGATGCCTCACCTCCTCACTTCCATCTACCTTTTCTCTTGACCTCCGTGATCTCCGAGGCTCAGGACAATCTTTGTGCCAGTGCCCCGTTCTTCCACAATTGAAACACTTCTCTCCATACATGCCAGAGGGTTTAAAACCTCCACTCCCTCGCCATTTTCCTATTCTTCCGTGTTCTCCTCCGATATTCATTAGAGCCATGTGGAGTTCTTTATCTTGTGTGTTTTTCTTCTGAAGCTCTTTCTTGCCTGTTTGTCTTTCGGCGTGTACAGCATGACGGACGATCTCGCTCATTCTCGCGCGATCTGGCTCGATGCACGATTTTTCCACTTCTCGTCTCAGCTCTTCTCTGAGGTTCCGCAGAAAGGTGGATCTGAGATGTCCTTCGAACGGACCAATGTCCGGTCCGTCTGAATCAGGTTGAAGTCCAGAATGTTCTTTAAACACTTCCTCCACAGGTCATTTACCCTGTAACTTTCTCAGGTCAGATGGTTTCCGTTTGACTTTCAACAGTCTCTCTAATTCTTTCATTGAGGGTGAGAATTCTTTGCAAAATGTCAAAAGTTCTTTGTTTGTCGGTGCTGGATGCACTCTTTCTTGCTTTTGACGCACCACGGGCTGTGGTGTAGACGGCACTTGTGCTGGTGGAGACACTGGTGGGGGCACTGGAGCTGCCTCGATCGGGTTCAGATGTCGGTGAGGAGGGACACAATCATCCTCCGGTTGGTGTTTGTACTCAGTCATAGATGGGGGTAAAGAAGACAGAGGGGTTAAATCATTATATTCAAGCAAAACAGGGTACAATGGAGTTTTCGGTGGTAGCAGTTCTTCCAATGCCTTTTCTTTAAAAACATAGTCACGTCTATTTGCTTCCTTCTCCCATAATTCTAAACATTTACACGCTTCGTCATATTTTTCTCTTTCTTTTTTGGACATTTTAAATATGTCCTTTTTCCCCATGTGTTCTCTTATTTTCTCTAATTTTGTGGTACTAAATGTACCGTTTCCTGGAAAGTTACCTTTTTCTTTTAAATAGGGTACACCTTGTAAACTTCCCGTTCCCCACCTTTTCCTCATTTCTCTGTATGTTGGTTTATCCATATTCATATGGGATCTTCCTTGTCCCATTTTTCACGATTCAGAGTAGTCCCCCTCTACAGACTGTTTAGAAATGTTCTTTCTATTTCAGAGTAGTCCCTGCTCTACAGACTTTTTAGAATTCTATTTTATTTCAGAGTAATCCCTGCTCTACAGACTGTTTAGAAATCTATTAATTCAGAGTAGTCCCTGCTCTACAGATTTTTTAGAAATTTACTATTTCAGAGTAGTCCCTGCTCTACAGACCTTTTAGAAATCTACTATTTCAGAGTAGTCCCTGCTCTACAGACTTTTTAGAAATGTATCTGACTCACCACTTTTCCTTTTTGTGCCTTGCACTGAGTTCTTTTGGGATCACGTCAGCTTGGGGTCCGGAGTAGAGTTCTCTCGTCCCTGTATGGGGTTAGAGCTGGATTTGCTATGTCCAGGATGATCAGTCAACTCTAGTCCGTTCTCCGTCAGCCTTGTGATCCCATACCTCGTCGCCAAATTGTTGTGGAATTTTCTTATTCCTTAATCAAGGTGAGTCAATTTTGACAAACGCAACACACAGAGACATCAGGTACTTTGCAAAGTATTTTATTGTCATTTAATCTGCATCATAAGCAATGAACATGGTGCAGAGCAAAGGCGCTCTTTCCTCCTACACCCAGAGTTTATATATTAAAACGTGAAAACCCCCTCCCTTTGCCCCCTAGCCAGAATCCCGAGCTGGTTTCCGAGAAGTGATGCCCGTTATTCCAAACAGAACATCTTGGCCTCTGCTCGAGGGCAAATGCACAGTGGTATGACGCGTATAGAGAAAAACATGATAACATAGAGAAGAAAACATAGATAAAAACTTCATAAACATATAGATAGACACATCAAGAAGCTAGACTAGAAAATTTCCATTACACACACACACACACACACACACACACACACACACACACACACACAAACACACACACACACACACACGCACGCACACGCACACACACACGCGCACGCACACGCACGCACACACACACACACACACACAATGAAACACATGTTGTTGTGTATCTGTAGAGCACCGGTCTGTTTTTCACATGTCTGTTACCTTCAGCAAATGGATGTGATGATGTGAGTGTAAAAGCTTCTCCAGCTCAGCGTCTCTCCTCCTCAGATCATCGATCTCCTGCTTCAGTCGCTCCAAGAGTCCTTCAGCTGAACTCACTGCAGCCGTCTCCTGATCTCTGATCAGCTGTGTGACCTCAGAGCGTCTTCTCTCAATGGACGAGATCAGTTCAGTGAACATCATCTCACAGTCCTCCACTGCTGTCTGTGCACACCGCTGTTACACACACACACACATTACTGTGAGACACACTGAGACTTCACTGAGACTCTTCTGAGATCTTCTGCTCCAAACTCACCTTGTGAGACTCAACAGCATCTTTGAGCTTCTGAAGGTCTTTCTGTTTCTTCTGGATCTGCTGCTGAAGTTTATTCTTTGTTTCTCCAAACTGACTCTGAAGAATTGAACACAATGACTGTATAACAGAGTCTGTTTGAACTATTAATGGTCATATATGTAGTGGGTTGGACTCAGCGGATGACATCGCGGCAAAGTGCGTCCTACGCAGGTTCCGCTTGAGACCGGATAAAAGTGCAGACAGCAGGGCGTGGTTAGGATTGCATACATGGCTGTCTAGCGCGACACTCGCGAGAAGCTCTTCACTGAGTTTGGCATTTTTCTTTTTGTTCAAGTTAGTCTTTTTTTTGTGTGTTTGATACTCGCTTGCTTGTTTACTGCCGGTCTGTAAGGACGATGATCGTGCCGTAGCAAATTCCGCAGACCAGCTGCGACTCCGTGATCTGGCAGGTGACTAATAAATCTTGTATGAATTCTTTGTAATTCTCCTTGATCCATGAGGTTTCCCATAACGGGTGAAGCATATTGTTCTGCAGTTGCTGCTTGGTGACATGGTATCTCATGAATGGAAGAACTGTAAAGGTAGCTCTTGGATGGAAGAACTGTAAAGGTAATTGTTTGTTTTTATTATATATATATATATATATATATATATATATATATATATAATTACGATTGGAATGAGTGTATTGTTACAGTGTTAGGTTTTAATTGTGTACTGTGTTTTAACAGTGTCATCTGAGTTTGTTTTGTTGACCACTGTTTTTCCCATTACTTGAATTATGTGAATTTCGTTTTCTAGTATTTGAACTCTGTTAATTGTGTCTTGAAGTATTTGTTTGGGTCATTTGTTATACTTTGTTTTCCTTTTGTTTGTTTTGTTCGTTTGGCTGTAGCCGCCATTTCTAGGTTAATGGTCCCCTTGGCCACTAAAGGGTGGTGTATTGCAGTGAAGACACAAATGTATTGGTGCTGTTGATATTACATGTGTGCTGTGATTTGATTTCTTGGCTTGTACTAATCATGGCCAAGGGTGGTTGTTTTAGATCTGCCTAGAACCTTGTCCGTTCGACGCGATGTGCTGGCTACAGCCTATCTGTTAATTGTTTTGATTTTGTGTTACATGTTTGGTTGCCGCCTGAGTCAGGTGGTTATCTTGCTGTTGGGCTTAAATAAATTAACTGAAGCCGTGTACCAACACACAGTCTGAAGTGTTCATTCCTTTGCAACTTGAGTGGGCTTATTGCCTTGATGGGTAATTAGGGTGAATGTGGACCTTATCACATTTGGCGTAGTTGGCAAGAGTTTTTGTGTGGTGCACGTCTTCTGTTGTTGTTTTTTTTCTTTTGTACTGGGAAATACAGTGGTTGAAGAGCAGAATCATCGTCTGGAATCAGAAGCAGCCGGAGCCGTCTGGAGGGATCCCTTTGGCTTAAGATATATAGGTTGCTCTTCCTGGGAGTTAACAGACTTATAAAATCTTGCTTAAAGCCTTGTTTTTTTTCTCTCTCGTTTCTTCTCTCTCACCCTGGTCACTTTCTAGTATGGCAGAGGAAATGCAGGCACAAATGCAGATGTTAAATGAGCCGGTACAACAGTTACAGGCAGAAAATGTTAGGCTTCGAGAGAAACAAGTCAAAGGGAGGTTGTCAACCCAGCTGTTGCTCCGGGGGAGAATTCTTCATCTGGGCCTACTCCAAAGACTTCTTCCTCGTCGACTTCGATGCCTGAGTCTTCCCTCCATGTGTTGACAGAACGATATGTTTATGTTCCGAGGGAACGGAAGTGTCCTCATTTCTCAGGAAAATCTTCCCAGGATCTGATGGGTGTAGAGGACTGGATAGAGGAGGTGCGTAGTTCTTTAAACCTACGTAAAATGTCAGATCCCGAACAAGTTTTCTTTGTTGTTGATTTGTTGGAAGGGGAGGCGAAGGCAGAGATTAAGTTTAGAACTTCTGTGGAGAAAGATACGGCAGAAAAAAAATTCTCCATTCTATTAGAAAGCTATGGTTGTCCCAAGTCTTGTGTAGGTTTACAAACACAGTTTTTCCAGCAAAAACAGATGGAAGGGGAGTCACTGCCGGAATATTCTCATGCCCTTATGTCCCTTGTTGAAGCAATTAAGAGGAGAGATCCAAAATCCCTTGTTAATCCTGACTTCGTGCTTCGAGACCAATTCATTGAACAAGTTAGAGATGACGTGAATTAAAGCGACAAGTTCGTATGGACACCTCCCTTACGTTCCTACATGTACGTACGGAAGCGATACAGTGGATAGAGGAAGGGGAACGTATTGTCGGTCCACGCCGCCGTGCTCATTCCTATAGTGCCCAGGGTGGAGTGGGAGAGGTTCATGCCAAGGTAGTTCCTGTACAATCAGTCGACGAGTTATCAGAATTAAAAGAGTGCCTTCGTAAGCAACAAACACAGTTAGATGCCATTATGAAACAACTGGAAACCTGTGTGTTGCCGAAAAGATTTGATGGTCGGTCACAGGGCACTAAGTTCCCCTATCAGCCCGGATGGTAAACCTATATGTATTCGTTGTAATAAACCGGGTCATATTGCTAGGTTTTGTAATCTATCCCAGAATGCTGTAGAGAGAGAGGGGTTACGAACTGAGAGCCATTCCATGGCTACAGGTAGACCAACAGTAGATCAATCGGAAAACTAAAACCCTCCGTTGCTGGTGCCCAGGCAGCGGATGGGGAGTCTTTGGGCGAGGAGATAGATAATGGTATTAAGCTCATAGGGAATTGTCCGGTTGTAGAAATCAAACTAAGAGGAATATCAGTACCTTGTTTATTAGACACCGGTTTTATGGTGACTACCATTACCGAACAGTTTTTTACTGAACATCTTCAACCCATTTTGGGAACGGAGTTACAGTCATGTAATTGGTTAAAGTTAAAGGCAGCTAATGGCCTTGCTATCCCGTATTTGGGCTATTTAGAGGTAGAAGTTCAAGTTCTCAATAGATTGCTTCCAAGAATGGGAATCTTAGTAGTTAAGAATGCAAATGGAGCGCAGGAGCAGGGAAAAATCGGTCGAGTCCCAGGGTTACTTGGGATAAATATATAATCAATCAGTGCTATCAAGAACTGTTTGTACAGCATGGAGATTCCTTGTTTCAGACTCCAGGAGTAAGAGTGTCGGGAAAAGAATGGAAGTCCGCTTTGGCGGAGTGTAAACAGCTTGACCGAGTCAAGGAGAATGGTCGGTTAGGTCTGATTCTGGTTCATCTTGGACCTGCGGTTTTGGTGCCAGCTGGTACGTGGAAGTTTGTTCCAGCTACATGCCGTAACGAAAACCCCAGTTTCCTCAGGTTTGCTGGAACCCTTGCCTTTAGAGAATTGCCAACTGCCCTGCAACTTGATGATATCCTCATCTTTCTTGCCAGTAACCCGGGGGAGGCTAGAAGTGCCTGTGGTGAATGTGGGGAGGCAGGATAGGTGAATTCGGTCTAAAGCTGTGAATTCCACTTGGCTTCGGTACAGTCGACAATGCAGGTAGAGTTTAATACCCAAGTATCCATGGAAGAGCAGGTAGCTGTGGTTCAAACCGTGATAGCCGAAGAATTTCCGGCATTGGATTTTTCACAGCTTGCTTGGCCTAATTTGTCTTCCCAGGAAGAATCGAAGGTGTGTAGTCTGTTGAAGAGGTACAGTGAGGTGCTTAGTAGAGGGGAAGTTGATTTGGGTTGTACTCCCTTGGTGGAGCATACTATACCTTTGTTGGTTGAGGCGCCAGTACGCCAGCGTTACCGTAGATTGCCCCCATCTCAATACGATCAGGTAAAACTGCACATCCAAAAGTTATTTGATCAAGGAGTAGTGAAGCCAAGCTCTAGTCCATATGCCTCTCCGATTGTAGTCGTTCAGAAGAAGGATGGTGCAATTCGGCTATGTGTGGATTATAGAGTATTGAATTCAAGGACTCGGAAAGATGCCTTTCCTCTTCCGCGGACTGAGGAATCCCTGGATGCTCTGGGAGGAGCTAGGTTATTTAGCACTTTAGATCTAGCTAGTGGTTACAACCAGGTTCCAGTAGCCAGGAGAGATCAGGAGAAGACTGCGTTTTGCACACCCTTCGGGCTGTTCGAGTTTACCAGAATGCCATTTGGGTTGTGCAATGCACCAAGTAGATTTCAACGTCTCATGGAATGGATATTTGGTGACCAGAGGTTCCATGCGTTGCTTTTATATCTTGATGACATAGTTGTTTTTTCAACTTCTTTCCAACAGCATCTGGATAGTTTAGAAATGGTGTTGAGTCGTCTCCAGAAATATAATTAGTTAAGGAAAAGGTTAGTGCCGTTTCACAGTGGCCAAGACCTGATAACGTAAAGGAATTACGGTCCTTTTTAGGTCTTGCCTCATATTATCGCCGATTTGTTGAAGGATTTGCGTCAGTTGCCGCACCCTTGCACAAGTTAGTGGGCTCTTTGCAGAGTAGTGGAAAGGACGTTCGAAAACAGCGGGGTCCGTTAGTACAACATTGGACTGAAGATTGTGAAGAGGCTTTCGGCACCCTGAAAGATAGGTTAGTCCATGCCCCAGTTTTGGGGTGTGCAGATTTTTCAAAACCTTTCATTTTGGAAATTGACGCAAGCCATCAAGGCCTAGGGGCAGTGTTGTCCCAGGGCCAAGAGGGTAGGGCTAGGCCCATTGCATTTGCAAGTAGAGGGTTGAGACGTTCTGAGACTAACATGTCAAACTACAGCTCCATGAAGCTGGAGCTTTTGGCATTGAAGTGTTCTGTAACAGAGAAGTTTAGAGAGTATCTAATGGGAAATAAGTTTATTGTTTACACCGACAACAACCCCCTGAGCTATTTACAGACTGCGAAGTTGGCAGCTGTAGAACAGCGCTGGGCCTTCCAGCTTGCGCTCTTTGATTTTGAAATCCGGTATCGTCCAGGGACAGCGAATCGCAATGCAGATGCCTTGTCACGTCTCCCCCCACTTACTAGTAGTCATGGGCTGAATAATGCTGGGACTGTAGTTCCGGCAGAAGTGGTGATAGAACAACAAACCTTACAGGATAACCAACAACTTCTTGCTTTTGCTGTGAACACGATACCGATTAGAGAGAAATCTGACCTTTCGGCACTCCAGGCTCTAGACCCTGTGATTGGCCATTTCTTAATTTTTTGGAGAAAGGGAACCATACCTTCTAATTGTGAAGTGGCTCAGGGTCCTGAAGGGTTCAAGAGGTTAGTAAAGCAGAGGGGATGCATCAGAGAGAACCAGGGCGTATTGTATCGACAAATCCAGCTTCCACTCGCGAGACTATCTTACAAGTGCTGCTTCCCAGTGATCTGCGTACGGAGGCATTAAATAATTTCACCCTTATGGAACAAGCTAGCAATGGTCAGGAAAATGTGTTGGTGGTTACGGATGTGTTTTCCAAGTTCACTCAAGCATTTCCCATGTCCGATCAGAGAGCAAAGACAGTGGCTAAAGTATTACTCGAAAAGTGGTTTTCTGTATATGGGGTACCTAAGCGTATACACTCTGATCAAGGCCGCTGTTTTGAAAGCGAGTTGTTTAAACATCTATGCTGTCTTTACGGCATTCAGAAAAGTCGCACTACACCATATCATCCTGAAGGAAATGGGCAATGTGAACGGTTCAACAGCACGTTACATGATTTGTTGAGGACCTTGCCTCCAGAACAGAAAAGGAAATGGCCACAGTTTCTTCCACGATTGTTGTGTGCATACAATACCACCATCCACCATTCACCAATCTACACAGCACTCACCTTACGAACTAATGTTTGGACAGAAGCCACAGTTGCCGATTGATTTTTTATTGGGCGCTGTGGGGGAAGAGTTAGTGGAAGGGAGTGGAAGTGATTGGATATTGCAACACAGGGATCATCTATTAGTTGCATATAAGAGTGCGCGTAAGTGTTTGGAGGAGAGAGACCCTTCTCGGGGAGTAAACTCAGAGAGTGGTGTGCATATACTTGCTCCAGGGACCTTAGTTTACTGTAGGAGTCACTAATTGGGTAGGAATAAGATTCAAGATGCATGGGCTCCTAATGTGTTTGAGGTGGTAGAATGTAAGGATGGCCTTGGTAATGTATACAAAGTACAACGACAAGACGGGGTGGGGTCGTCTAAATGCCTCCATAGGTCTGAGTTGAAACCCATTCCTGCTGCAGGTGGATGGAATTCATTAGCCCCGGGACTCTTACCAGGTGCCGAAGGGGTAGAGGAAGACACCGAAGCAAGGGAGGGAAATTATGGGTTTGTGGTGGAAATGGTTGTTCCCCAGCCCAGTGTTTTGGGGCATGGAAGCAAGGTCAGGGAGAGTGGGAGTCGAAATCTATCTTCACGTTTGGTAACATATGTAGATAATGTGCCAGTCCCAATTGATAATCAAAGAGATGGAGATGATATGGTTGTTACCTCAGCGAGACGTACAACTCGCTCTACTGCGGGGCTGCACTCTAACCCTTTCCGACTTCCTCAATCTGTATCGCAGGGTACGGGTTCTAGTGATGCTACTGTGAATTCTCACCGCATTACATTTACATTTACATTTATTCATTTGGCAGACACTTTTATCCAAAGCGACTTACAAGTCGTTTTTTTATACAGTGGCACATTACTGCAGAGCAATCCGGGGTGAGGTACCTTGCTCAAGGGCGCTTCAGTCATGACCTGCTGGCACTGAGATTAGAACCGGCAACCTTCTGATCACAAGCCCAACGCTCTAACCATTAGGCCACAACTGACCCCTTATCCATTTTAGATCTTGACAGTGTGAGTAGTATTTGGGGTATATAATGCTGAAAGGATTATTGGTACTCCCCTGCCCACCCTTCAAGAACTGTATACATCCAGAGTGAGGAAAAGGGCTAGGAAAATCACTCTAGATCCCTTACATCCAAGTTACCCCATCTTTGAACTTTTGCCATCTGGCCGGCGCTTCAGAGCCGCAAATACCAGGACAGTCAGGCACAAGAACAGTTTCTTCCCCCAGGCAATCTACCTCATGAACAGTTAAATGTTCCCCACTTATGCAATAAAAATGTGCAATATCCTTATATTTATTGTTAACCCCTCCATCCTAGTACATCTCTGCATCTACTTAATCCTATCCCATTATAATTTCTAGCACAATTGTTTATACACTTATTTATTTGCCTATTTCTTGTCTGTGTGTTGTTGTCTCTGTGTACTGGAAGGTTATGTCACAAAAACAAATTCCTTGTATGTGCAAGCATACTTGGCAATAAAGCTCTTTCTGATTCTGATTCTGATTCTGATATGTAGTGGGTTGGACAATGACACTCATCATGGCAGTGACGGTTCTCTCCGGCACAACGACAGCATGTGTGCCACAGACACACCAAACAAAAACCTGCAGAATAACGTCAAACAGAAGGTACACGAGACACTTCAGGTGACTTTTGACTCATTGCTCCACACGATGAGGAGGATTTAAATGTGTGTGTTTCACAGGTGTCTCCATCAGACGCTCTCATCAGAAGACACAAACACAGTGATGTTAAGAAGAAGAGTAAAGCTGACAGATCATTTCCATTGACTGCTCCTCATAACTATAAAGCCTATCAGCTCTACACACTTTACAGAGACCAAGACGGAAAAATCATGCAGGTGTGAACTCTTCTCATGCCTTCATTATTCAATCACGTGTGCTCGTTCTGATTGGCCAACGTGATGATTTTATAGCCCGCTTAACATTAAGAAACTGCGATTCTTAGTCAGTTAATGACACATCCTAATTTGTGATTTTGTGTGTTATTTGTGCGTCAGGCGCCGCTGAACGGCTGCAGATGTGAACCTCTCATTAATAAACTGGAGAATCAACTCACGGCCACTAAAGAAGACATGCAGTCAGAGATTCACACAGTACAGCAGCTCATGAACACAAAGATGGGTCAACTGGACCGCAGCAACAAACATCAGGTACCAAACAACTCATCACGGCCTCATGACTTCTATCATCATCATCCACATCTCTTCATTAAACTTACTCCTGAATTCATGTGCGAGTGTTTTTATAGATCAAAGCTCTTGATAAGATCACTTCAGAGAGAGTTTCTGCTGAGAGGATCCAGTGTTTACATCGCATTGACAAGAGAGTCATGCAGGAACGACTGGAAGGAGAGAAAAGACGGGTAACATTCATCACATCTACACAAACCCAAATGACAAGAGCAGTAATAAGTAATAAAACCGATGAACCCACTTCCTTCATTGTCAAATGATTGAAAACAGATGAGCTGTTTGAAACCTTCATCAATTGATCAAATAAATGAATCATCCAGAAACACATTCAGATTCTAAACAAATATGCTAAAAAGAGTCTTTACATTGCTAAAGCAAAGCAAACTTACAATATATTATTTTGACACAATACAAATAAAATGTTTCAGTTAAACCTTCTTTATCAAAGTTGTAAGTTTCAGTCAGTATTGGTTCATATCTATTGTAATATAATGTCTTGTTTATCTAATCTAACTGAAGGGAAAACTATGAAATACATTTTTATTGGAGATTATTTGTATGTTTGAATACAGAGTCCATTCTCTCTCTCTCTCTCTCTTGTGTTCTGTAAACAGGCTTCTGTGGTCGATGATCTGAAGAACTGGTGTCTCTCTAAGATCCAAAGTTTGGAGACACGTCTCTCCGGTGACCGTGTCTGCACTACATTACGCCGCTCCTCATCACTGAGTGACACTCATTCAGATTGCGATCATCATTTTTACACACCTGTGTCAGATGCTGTTGGGGGCGGAGCTCTGAGCAGTCAATCAAACCAGTGCGATGAGAAAGAGGGAGGCGGGACCGCAGCCATGACCTCATGTGCTGATGACGGATCCGCCGGTTACTATGTGATTGACTTGGACGTGTCATCGGGTGAGACACACACTTTCATCTTCATCTCTCTCCGTCTGTCTCGCACACACACAACCAAAATGTTTTTCACTAAAACGATGATATTTATAACAGTCTTCTAAATTCTTGTTCTTTGTCTTTTGAAGATGATAAGCAGCCTTCAGAGAATCAGTCTGCGTGTATCGTCCGGCCCAAGCGACGTTCTCGGGCATGCAGTGACCCTCACAGACCGCTGAATGAAGCGCTGTATTCAGATGTGAAAACGAGACCGCTCGCCGATCTCAGGAAGAAAACTTGCCAACAAAGAGCAAAAACCAAACAAGACACACAAATGTTAAGAGGAGACGCGGGGGAGCGAGAGAACGTGCCCGCGCTGGAGGTGACACAGTATTTCTTTGAGGCGGTGACTCTGCAGATGGAGCGCTGGTATGAGAGGAAGATCGAGGAAGCACGCTGGCTGGCCAATCAGAGAGCTCGAGCCGACAGAGATGCTCTGATTGACAGAATCAAACACCTGGAAGATGAACTCAAACTGCTGAGGATTAATAAACAAGAGGAGAACTAATAAATAACAACTAAAAACTCAAACCACTGTCTGAACATTTGTGTTTGCAAACCTGCGGCAATGTGTCACTGCCAAAGATGTGTTTAAAATCTCCTGTGATTCTTCAACATCTGCCGTCAGTGGTTTTTCAATCTTTTATAACTTCAGATATTAAGTAAATGTTCCTGGTTATGTGTTTCCACTCCATTATTCTTGTGCAGGTGTTTGAAACTACATCAGTAATATTTTCATTTGGTCAGAGACTGAGACAAAACACATCACATCCCTGTGATATTAACAAGTATTATTGTGATTTACATGTTTGTCATTTTTAAACGTTACATACATATTCTCTTATATATCTGTTGTGTAACAGTTTGAATGTAGCTAAAGTGTATTTACATGTTTTTATGTAGACACATGTAGATTTTTTTATTAGGATATTTTATGTAAATGTAATCTAATTTAACATTGTTCTTTATTTGCATCATTCAAGATATTTAGGATTCAGCACAATTGTATCCCCTTGTATAACAATATATTGTGGGGATATTATAGTTTTGTGGTAAGAATGATCATGATTTA